>NC_048298.1:163115885-163216414 GCF_013100865.1 Trachemys scripta elegans | reverse complement strand
AATGTCATGATTTCAGATATTTAAATCTGAAATTTCACTGTATTTTTAACTGTAGGGGACCTGACCCAAAAAGGAGTTGAGGGCAGGGGGGACCTCAAGGTTATTGTAGAGGGGTTACAGTATTGCTAAGCTTACTTCTGTGTTGCTGCTGGTGGTGGTGATGCCTTCAGAGCTGGGTGGCCAGAGGGTGGCTGCTGGCCGGCCAGGCACCCAGGTCTGAAGGCAGAGTCGTCGCCAGCAACAGCGCAGAAGTAAGGATGGCATGGTTTGGTATTGCCACCCTTACTTCTGTGTTGCTGCCTTCAGAGCTCCCCTCCCAAAATAACCTTGCAACCCCTTTTGGGTCAGGACTCCCAGATTGAGAAACGCTCATCTCCCCCTTGAAATCTGTATGGTATAGGCCAGGGCAAGTGTCGGCAACCTTTCAGAAGTGGTGTGCCGAGTCTTAATTTATTCAATCTAATTTAAGGTTTTGTGTGCTAGTAATTCCTTTTTAATGTTTTTAGAAGGTTTCTTTCTATAAGTGTATAATATATAACTAAACTATTGTATGTAAAGTAAATAAGGTTTTTAAAATGTTTAGGAAGCTTCATTTAAAATTTAAATTAAAATGCGGAGCCCCAGACTGATGGCCAGGACCCGGGCAGTGTGAGTGCTACTGAAAATCAGCTCGCGTGCCATAGGTTGCCTACCCTTGGTATAGGGTAAAAGCACACAAAAAACCTGATTACACGGTTCGTGACGCGTTTTTTCATGGCCGTAAATTTGGTATGGCCCTACGTATTATCCTTTGAAATGCATAACACTTCTCAGGGTTTACGTTAGTCATGTGTCTTCCCCCCACTGGAGACATCAGTCCCATAATAGATAAATACAGTGAACTCCTAAAAGATTGAATTCAGTAAAGTTTGTCCAGGATGTTGCAGGAAATTGCCATATCTGTGACAGTGCGGTCTATATCATTGGGGAATAAGGAGGAGAGTTGGGCACAGTCCTGTTGGAGAATGCACCTTGGACCTACGCTAAAAAAAATTACCATTGTAATTTCCTGGCAGGCTTGTAACACCACACATCAATCCTCAGCGTTGCTAGTTCCAGTGCACAGGTGTTCAGACCACTTCTGAAATTACATTTGCTCTGAGCAAGGCTGATGTCCCCGACCAGTGCAGAGCTAGCATAGGCAGCAAGTGCAAATTATGTAATTGTGTTGGTTTACTTGGTTTTCCCAGCGGCATCCCACAATGCTCCTGACCAATCTTTGCTGGCCACTTTTACAGCTGAGAGCACCTTCCCTGTCATGTCAAGTTGTCTGCATGGTCTTGTCTTGTACTTAGATTATAAAGATCTTTGGGGCAGGGACTGTCTTGGTTTTGTGTTTGTATTGTGCCTAGAAATTTAGTTTGGGTCCGTAGCAAGGCCACCTAGGTGCTATCGTAATACAAATACAGTTTATAAAAAGATTCCTGGAGTGTCACTCTGGAGCCTAAAATGTCTGAGTCAGTGTGAAGCAGTGGAAACAGCTACAAATGTGTGAGAGATCTTTGTTGAGAATATCACCTGGTTGAATAATCCACTTGGTTTTATGGTATGTTACTGTCCAATTTAAGTTCTCAGCCATTTGAGTTTAATTACATCCCTGTGGCGTACAGCTACAGTAAGGCACATGTCTATGCCATGCCAAGAGTCCTAGACCATTGTGCTTTCAGAGATAACTCAACCAATTACCACCCTTGGTCTACAGCTAATCTGCATGGAACAATTTCATTGGTTGTATTAGGGAGACTGCACAAATGGTGTATTACCTGGCCAAACCTCAAGGTAATCTTCCAGCACAACCATCATATGCAATAGCTGCAAACACACACAGCCCCTCACTGCAGCACACACCCCTCCATTCTCCACCAGCACAGATGTAAACAACTTTCCCAGCACAGCATGGCGACCTCCCCTCCCCCAATATGACCACCACACAATAAACCCAAACATCACTCTGAAACCTAGAATGTCTGAATCGGTGTGAAGTGATGGAAACAGCTATAAGCATGACTTGAGTGAGCACTTTTTGTTCAGAATATCACCAGGTTCAGTCATCACTGGAATTCAGACATTTTTGGCTTTTTATGCACAACTTTTGAATTACACCTGCGCAAGTCCACGGGCCTTCAGCTACTACTAGTAGTGAGGCTCTTGGTTCTGCCTGGCCACTGAACACCTCACCTAATACTAGGCAAGCTGGATAGCAGCCTAGGCAGTGCCTGGGTGTTCTCTTGCCCATCCCTACAATACAGATATCACCAGCCCTCGTGATAGCCGTATCCCCTGATCAACAAGTGTAGTGAGGACAGATGAATATGGAATTCATTAATGATGGCATTGATATGCATATCTATGATTATAGATCGTATCTGTACACAAGATTTCACAGGTTTAAGGGTCAGTTTTTGGGGGTAGCTAAATTAGTGCAAACCCCTGTGTTGGCCCTTGATATAAGCCTCTCAAATCAATTTAGCTTAGTTTAGTAAATTAACTGGGGTTTATACCAGTTTAACTAAGTCACTTTTACAAAAACACATTTATTTAAATCAGTGCAACTTCTTATGCAGACAAGGCTTTTCTTTCCTTTCTCTCCTATAAGGTACTCTGTAATTCAAAGTCGATATAAAATAGATCAGTTTGATAGTTTATTGTAATTATTAAAGATCTAATAAAAGCGCTAAAGTTACCTAAATTGGATTCCTTCAAGTCTGAAAAAGCTTTGTTGCTATGGCAACCTTAAACAAAAAGGAAGGTCTTCACTAAGAACATATATGTAACTGATCACTAACAGAGGTATTACAATTTTTTTTGTTTCAGAGTGGTAGCCGTGTTAGGCTGTATCAGCAAAAAGAATGAGTACTTGTGGCACCTTAATTTGTTAGAGACTAACAAATTATTTGAGCATTAGCTTTCGTGGGCTAAAACCCACTTTATCGGATGCATGCAGTGGAAAATACAGTAGGAAGATATATATACACAGAGGCAATGAAAAAATGGGTGTTGCCATATCAACTATAACGAGAGTAATCAGTTAAGGTGAGCTATTATCAGCAGGAGGAAAAAAAAACTTTTGTAGTGATAATCAGGATGGCCCGTTTCCAACAGTTGACAAGAAGGTGTGAGTAACAGTGGGGGGGGGGAAATTAGCATGGTGATACATCGAATATAATGCAAAACCTTTGAAGAAGCACTATAAACAGTGAATGCCTAGGTGGTCACAGAGTAGTCATCGGCTGGTAAACAGTTACACAAACAGCTTAGTGTACAAAAGCAATTTTAAGTTTATACCTGAAATTAAGAATAATCAGGAGCTGAGACAAAGGTGTGCAGTTCTCTTGTCTGTTACTTCAGTAACTACTTCATCCTGCAACAGTTGAAGAGTCTTTATACCACTTCATAATGAGCAAGACAGTGGACATTTGCAGAATTTATTGGATATTTCTTTGAACTTCAGAATGGATGTTGGCAGAGAGGCCCCACAACTGCCAACCAGAGAAACTGCAGCTTTGCGAGACAAGCAGCTACATGCAAGGATGGTTGGGAACAGTACCTAAGTGATCAGTTACACCCACGGGAGACCCATGGGAAGTATCTGCTAATGCCAAAATGATGATCAAAGGCTAACCTGGGATGAGCTAAAACAGATATCACTCCAAAAAATTTTGTAAACTGTGGAAGCCATTTTTGGCCACTTCAAAGATCATGGAATTTTCCATGGACAAAGCAGCAATAAACTATTGCAGGAATTCAAGGGACACATTTTCTCACTGGATGGTTAGAAGGTGACATAAGACACTTGTATTCCAAATGGAACACTGCAAATCTTTGTCAGAAGCAGGAGGTAACTTTTTGATTGGCTCACAAAGGGGTTTACCAAGAACAGGTTAGACAGCCGATTGGTATCTGCTAAGAGGCCTTTTTTGTGTTCAGTTATTTGATCCTTGAGGCTGAAGTATCTGGACAAAAAGACAGTCCACCAGCTGCCTACTGAAGGGTCCCCCCTATCCCCCAACACCTTATCTTGTCCTAAGACACATACCATATTAACTGTTTTTTTTAAAGTGCTAAGGAGACAATGAAATCTGGGAAAAGAACCAGATACAGCTGTCAGAACACCATTGTTGAAATTAAGTACCTGAATGTTCTATCTTAAGAAATCAGTTCTTGCAAATGTTGATACCTTTGTATCAATTACAACAGAAAAATAGGTTTTTATGCATATTTTGCCATGTGATAACTTAATATAACCAAGTTAAGTACTTCTCAAAGCATGTATCTGAGAGACAAAGTGGGTGAAATATCTTTTATTGGATCAGCTTCTTGGGGGGCGGAAGGTCATGAAGAAGAGCTCTGTGTAGCTCAAAAGCTTTTTGATCAACTTCTGTTGGTGAGAGAGACAAGTTTGAGCTACACTGAGCTCTTCCTCAGGACCCCTCTCTATCACCAAAAGAAGTTGGTCCAGTAAAATATATTATCTCGAGACAATACAGCTACAACACTGCATACAATATGTAGCTGTGTCAGTTCTGTACGGGACTTACAGGTATGCATTATACGTTTTGTTTTAGTTAAAAGTTTAACAATTGTTTAGAAATAATACTAAATAAGTAACTGAGAGCTAAGGTTTAAAGAACTTGCTGCATATATTTAGACTCACTCTGGAACAGAAAACTGGTCACGGCAAGTCTTGCTCTTGGCACAGATATACCCTTAGTAGCAACAATCTGGAAGTGACTCATCTTGTGGTTTCAAGCCCTCAGTTAGGAGGGAGAAACTCTTTTTTGGCTTGTCAGTAAAAGAATTTTACCTTTGTTTGAAAATTTGGCTATTTGTAGCATAAGAATCTACAATACTGGTAAATTTCAGATGAATTAGGAATAGTTTTCAATTGTTACCTAAGGTTACCATACGTCCGGATTGTCCCAGACATATCCAGCTTTTTGGTCCTCAAATCCCCGTCTGGGGGGAATTGCCAAAAAGCCGAACGTGTCCAGGAATATGCTTTGCCGGCATCCCTGTCCCCTGCTTACCTGAGAGTGGCTCCGGCAGCAGCGGCTGCTGCTCCCCCCCAGACACCTCAGCTCTGTGCAGCTGAAGAGCCGAGCTGCCCGAGCGCTACCGGCTTCATGGTTTGCCAGGCAGCCTCCAGACCCTGCGTCCCCAGCTGGGCGCTTCCCCTCCCGGGCTCCGGCTGCACTGGGGAAGCGCCCAGCCGGGGGCGCAGGGTCTGGAGGTCTGGGGGCTGCCCGGCAAACCGTGAAACAGGTAGCGCTCGGGCAGCTGTTTCGCGTGGCTGGGAGGGAGGCGGAGGGAGCGGAGTTGGGGTGGGGACTTTGGGGAAGGGGTTGGGATGGGGGCGGAGTTGGGGTGGGGCCAGGGAAGGGGCGGAGTTGGGGCAGGGCCCTGTGGAGTGTCCTTTTTTTTTTTTTTTTTTTTTTTTTAATGTCTTAATATGGTAACCCTATTGTTACCTGCATATTTGGGAGTGAATTGCATCTTAGCTAGGAGTATCATTAGGAAGGGTAACATTTGAACTAAATTGACAACTTTATTAACTAAACTGTTATAGGCAATTCCACCAATGTTGCAGTTCAAGTTATTTAATTGACAAGTTGATAAGAATTCATAGTCCTGTGTTGGTACTCAAACCACATGCCCCAAATATGGTAGAACTAGGGTAGCTTACTTGTAGAAGACTGTCATAAGTCAGATGCATTTGATAGATTTTAACATGAATGTTAAAATCTAATTCTTTTAGATCTTGTAAAAACTATCATCTAGCATTTTGCTTGCTGTAACCTATTCTTAAAAATTCTGTTCTGGCTAATAAAACCTATAAATCTTAAAATAGTGCTCCAGCCTTTACCCTAAGGAACAAAAATCCAGAGAATCATGATAAGCTTGATATCAATACTGATTAATTAAAAAATTAATGTTTTGATACCATTCTCACAAAGTACACAAGTATAATGAGAAATAACTTTTAATATTTTAAAACATGGTTCTTTGGGATTATCCTGAATTACACAAGACAATCAGTGGTGGGTTAGCAGACATGCAGAGGCATGTCTTCCTGCACCTGTGTGCTTTACTGGGGGGTGCTAGGGCTATCTAGGTGCTACTTCAGCAGCATCTCCCACTCTCAGATGTGAAAACAAAAATAAAGTGACTATTGGCTCCCATATACACCACAGTAAATCCACTTATCTCTGCATGGTGCTCAAGCATCTCTCCCCTTCTGTCTGTGAGAAGTGATGCATCCCCCGGGGCTCCTCTTCCTTAAGTGGGGAATGATCTTAGTAGATCACATGGAATGGCCTAGAGGGGATATCCTGCCTCCAGACCGGGGCACATGGCTCCCATTCATTTCTAGTTCCTAAAAGGAAACGGAGGGGAAGTAGTTCAGCTGCAAAACAAACAAAAAAAACAAAGTTAAAACTAAAAGATGGGAAGAATAAAAATCTGCTCATCACTGGTTTCTGCACATCATATCCCCACCCCCCAAAAGTAGGGTGCCCATTGTAATAAGTGTAGAAGAAGCAGCTGCCTCATGACATCCGCTAGAGTGATGACCTAGTCCTTAGCCCTTACGATGAACGGGCAGCTCATGCAGGGGGCAAAACAAAATGTGGAAAGACTAAATGTGTGAATATTCCATAAACTTAGTGCACTTATACAGGGAGATGTACTGGGCATTTGCAGTATTCTATGGTACAGCAACCTATATACCCTACAGTGCTTGCTGTGGGAATGCTTTATGTGGGCATAGTACATGAGGAGGCTGAAACAAATGCCTAGTGCAGATGCTCTGCACCCTTGAAACCTGACTAGTTCAACTGTATCTGGGGCAGGCTGCAGTGGTGCACTTATCTAAAGTAGATGCAACCCTGGACTGTCTTGTTCAAACTCTTATAGCCTTAATTAGAGACCTTGAAACAAGTGAGGGGTGTGGAAAACCTTGCAATTATGTATGATAGCTTTTCCAAACAGCAATGGTGTAGTTAATAACTCAGACTTCCATTATAAACTATCTTTGTACTCATTTTGTCTTTTAACTCTTCTGGCTGTTCACTTGGCCTCACTCAAAAGGTGTGTGTTTGGAGACAATTTGAGCAAAGTAATATTGTCACTCTTTGATAACTTGAAAAGGAAACATTACAGATATGTGCAGTGATGTATTAAGGTTGAGGAAGCACTAGCAAAGACTCTAGAAGTAGTCTTTCTTTGCTCACAGGTATACTCTTGGATTATAGTTGTGCTGTATGCATGCTACTTAAGTGTGATACAACAGCTACATATTATTTATCAGTAGATCTCAATATATGATATTTATGCACTTTTCTTCCCTCAGATGTGCTTGTTTTTTCCAACTTACCTCAATGGGATTTGCACAGATGTACCTGAGAACAAAGTCATGTGTAACATGAGTCAAGGTTCTTGTTGTACATTTAACTTCTGCACTCCTTGACTTCTGACTGGTTAAAATGCAGGCTCTATCCTTGGTTTATGGAAACTTTTGTTCTTATGTCAAGTACTCAGAATGCCTGCTCAGAACAGACGGAACTCTGCTTGTCCTCAGCTAGCTCTTCCGTTTGTGCTGCACGTGTTCACCCTTGACACTTTGTGACTTCCTCCTGCTCTGAAAGGATCTAAGGGAGGAAGGAGGCTTTTTGTGGCTCACATTTTTACTAACTAGAAAATGAAGCAAAGTGTTGAATCTTTTTTTTCCACCCAGACAATCTACCTGCGTTCCCCACTGGCATGGTGGTAGCGATAGCCATTGGTGTGACTCTAGTTGTCTTGCTGCTCATCGCGGTTATCGTGTGTGTCGTCAGAAAGAAGAACTCTAAAAAGCATTACTCTGGGTAAGAGATCACTCCCTTTTTACCAGTGTTTTGGGGGGGGGGGGAGTGAGGGAAGAGTGAAAGGACCACAAGTGGTTGAGATGAGGCAGGAGTCATTTCAGCCAAGTCCTGTCTTCAGCTGGCCATCATGACCTCCCCAAAGGGATGTAGTACCAAGAGGAGCTGTAGTCCGATAGCTGGGGAACTGTCATTCCTCCCAGTGCTCTCTAGGCTTATACATTATTATTGGTATCTTTCTTTAAAGCAGGGGTTCTCAAACTGTGGGTTGGGACCCCAAAGTGGGTCGTGACCCCATTTTAATGCAGTCGCCAGGGCTGGCTTAGACTTGCTGGGGCCCAAGCCCCATCACCTGGGGCTGAAGCCTGAGGGCTTCAAGTCCTGGGCATCGGGGCTCAGGTTACAGGCCCCCTGCCTGGGACTGAAGCCCTTGGGCTTTGGCTTTGGTCCACCCCACCCGGGGCGGTGAGGCTTGGGCTTTGGCTCCCCCACCCCAGGGGTGGGGCTCGGGCATCGGTCAGGCGTCGGTCCCCGCTCCTAGGGTCATGTAGTAATTTTTGTTGTCAGAAGGGGGTTGCGATGCAATGAAGTTTGAGAACCCCTGCTTTAAAGGACGAATGAACCCTCCAGTGGTTTCATTACAATGCAAACAGGAGACACTTTGATTTGTTTCAGTCCGTACTAAATAACCTCTGCCCTCAGTGATTTTTAAAAATAAAATAGTTGAAATATTCTATTTTTAATTTGTTATATTATGACATGTCAGTAGTGCATATTATATGGTACTAACATGAAATGTAAGGATATAAAAATGAGGAACTCATTAAATGAAACACAGTATCCAAAACATTTTTTAGAAGTTCTGTTTCACAGGATCTGTTTCTATTAGACCAACCAGGTTCTCCATGTGGAAGGTGGGCGACCACCTGGTAAGCTAGGCTTGTGTATAAGCTTTTAATTATGTTTTCTCTGAAATGCTTTTGCTCTGAATAAATACTTTGCTTTATGAAAGCTGACTGGGTCACTCAATAACCCTGTTGCTGTTCCTGAGAGAAGAGAACTGCAGGTGCTGAAGTCAGACCTGCTGAGACTATCATAGTGAATTTCAGGGGTCTGCAGCCAAAGACCCCAGTCTAGAGGGAGAGAATCACAGGATTCCACCCCAAGGAAGGTGAGCGCAAGAGACTCAAACTTGAAACCTAAGGGGGAGAATCTCACGGAGACCATGATTGGGTCAGAGGTGCAGTTAGCTCTGGAACTGTGACATATGTGGTGGTAGCAGGTGTGGGATCTATGGCAGTGATAAATTTCCAACAGTACCAACAGCAGTGAAAACAAGTATTGTAGAAGAAGCACCAAGAAAAGTCAGTCATTCAGGGAAAGACAAAACCAGGAAGATGAGTTATGAGCAACTAGGAAAAATCAACTGGTGGAATGATGCAGAGGCAGCTAAACTCAAGAGCTGACAAAGGCACAGCTGACTGAACTGCCATACTCTGAGGCCCAGAAATGAGATTTCAAGGCCGCAAGTGTACCCAGATCTCAGGGGGAGATGGCAGAGGTCGAGGGAGACCTGGGAGACTGCTTCTGAGCAGGAAGTGGAGGATCCCAGGCAGCAACTGTGCTTCATCCAGACTGAATTCACTACTTCCGCAGTTGATGTGGAACAGCTTGCAATTTGAAGAGAAAAAACTACAGCTTGCCAGAGGCAGGCTGCGCTTGGAAACCCAGAAACTTGGGGACTGGGGACCAGGAACAGCAGTACCAGTCCAAAGACAAACTGCACCAGTGTGAGCAAGGAGAGAGGGAAAAGCAGCAGCAGCAGGAAAGAAAAAGGAAAGCCAGCTGGAGCTTGAATGGGAGAGAAAGTGCTGAGCTTTGCTTGTTCCAGGAGGTGGAGACAGATCCTGTATCCCTGGTTCCTCTGAAGGCGCAGACTCCAAATTGTTACCTGGCTTTAGGAACAGGTGTATTTTTAAATGAGTTGTGAATTGAACAGGGTGGGTGTGAGGATACGGTAGTGTCTGGCTTCACTACTGACAGGGAAGACCTTAAAGCTTTCATCCATATGTAGGGTGACCAGATGTCCCAATTTTATAGGGACAGTCCCGATTTTTGGGTCTTTTTTTTTTATATAGGCTTATTACCCCCCACCCTCTGTCCCGATTTTTCACACTTGCTGTCTGGTCACCCTATCCATATGGCCAGAGAGGATGATGGAAACTATGAGCAATGTAAGCATGTGTTACTGCTGAAGTTTAAACTGACACTTGAAATGTATAGGAGGACGTTCCAGGGTGTTGAAAAGGGGCTATGAACTATGCTGAGGTTGCAACCCAAATTAGGAGAGCAGGTATGGGGCCCGCAGCTGGAAAAGAAGTTTCCTGTCAAACCCAGGCTGTCTGCATATTCATTAGCCTAACAAGGATGCAGTGGGCTCAGAAACTGGGGATCAGGCCTAGAAAGAGGTCCAGCTCTACTGGGTGTGAGGCCACCTCAGAGGGACCCCTGGGTGAATGGTGAAAAGCAGTAACGAACTGGCTCATGTTTCTGGAATTGCCTAGTCTGTCTGCAGAGGCCCAGTGTAGTCCTGGAAAGGTTGTCTGCATCTCAACCTTAAGAGTTAACTCTGTGGCTGAGTCTCCAGAGGGAGGAAGTCACACAGCTAACTTGTTTGGGGCATACAGTGTTCATGCTGATGGGTTTACACCCGAAACAACTGCACGTAGGTCTTAGCAGACAAAGGACTTGAAACTGAGAGAGACCCTATCTGGGAACTGACTGGCATGAGACTGTGGCCAACAAACAGGCCCTGCAGGAGAACCTGAAATGTATTAGACCTCCCAGAGTTGGTCTCCCATGTGGAAAATGGGTGACCACCTACTAAGTTAGGTGTATATATATGAGTTGTTTTAAGATGTTTTCTCTCAAATACTTTTGTTCTAAATAGATAGTAAGTTGCTTTCTGAAAGCTGGCTGGTCACTGGATAACCCTAACACTGCCCCTGAGAGAACAGAACATCAGGTGCTGAACTGAAGTCAGTCCTACTGAGGTGATCACAGTGACTCGTAGGAGTCTGCAGCCAAGGACTCCAGTCTGTAGTGAGAGACTTGTAGGATTCTGCTCTGAGAAAGGTCTCAGGCCTGTAGCTGTTGCCTAAGTTGCGTGACCTCAAGGAGACCATCGGGGTCAGAGGTGCAATTAATTTGAGTGGTGACAGTGTCTAAAGAGCTCTTCTTCACCCCACCCTGTTCCCAGCTGGAGACCTTGGAGAAAATGGGTTCATTAGAGTCCAATGGTAAGACTGAGTGAAGTGAAGTCAGCTGTGTGTGCTCAGAGTTCAGTGTGGAAAGCCTGGCTTTCTTTCTGTATGTGTTTTCCCCATAACTAAAGAAAGCATGCACTGACACGCATCAAAGGTGCTTGTATCAGGATTCAAATGCCTTGCTTCAGGTTGTTCCACTCGAGTGTTTTCCAGGTGAAGGATGCCAGTGTGGGTGCCAGGGTTGGGTCAGTAATATTCGTGCACTATACATTTTAATAGATTTAACTATTATAGGTCACCTTCCAGCAGAGTCATCTTTAAACTTAATACTGCTTTCACTGACCATATCAGCCCTGCATGTGTTGGTTAAGGGGAGGGCCAGATGTGCTGTGATTGCTGTTAATATCACTATCAAATGTTCATGGACTAATTTTTAAACAAAACTAACCCAATATGTGGAAGTGTAATGCACAGATTGGGATAATGGTTCTGTCTTGAACTAAAGTGGGGAGGGGGCATTTGGGTGGTGTTGAGAACCCCTGCATGGCAGTGCCAAAACCTCCATTCTTATTCTGACTTTGGTTTTTTTTCCTTTTGCCTTGATGTGCTGGGATCGGATCCTGCTTATCTTCCTCTCCTTACAGAGATCCTGATATAGACGCCAGATTGGGAATGTAACAGGGCTGGGTCTCCTCTTCCAGTCCCACTAGACACCATGGTAACTAATCACATTGGTGGTTGCTGTTAATACCTGTGTGTATGTGTACACATTTCCTCTTCCCTTGCTGACTAACCAGCTAGCTCTGTGCTAACATAACTCCATTGTGACTTGTGCTGGATTGTCCTGTTACAGACTGTTGGCAAGCAGATGGCACATTTCATTGGGAGCTTGGGTTTCATTGTCTTCTGTCTAATTGGGGTGGGAAAGCTACTTATCCCAAACAGCGTACCTCAGTCTCTTCTAGTAGTGAACTCACCAGTGGACTAGAACGTAGACCGTTCAGAGTTCTTCCCTGTGGGAATAAAACTTCTAAATTCCCAGTGCCTGTTCCTCTTTGTGACAATAATGATGGATTTCTAAAGTACCCATCACCATGATCTGTAGGTGCACAAACTTCTTAAAATTGCATTGTGACCTTTAGGTACAATACAGACATATAGGAATACACAGTCAACCCCAGGAATCTACTGTAATCCATTTTAGCCATTTAAAGGGCTGCTCTCAGTCCATTTCAGCCAGAGTAGAAGCTCCTCACTGCTGGGTCTCCAGGTCCCTTTTTCCAGTATTCCCCTTTTTACTGTCCTGTGTCTGAGATGCTGGCTCTCTAAAGGTTTGATTAACCCTTTGGATAACAAAAAGGTTGGCCTGTGAGGAGTTGCATTCTGCTCAATGTCATTGTCATTATTCATGTGTTTGTATTTGCTGCATGTGTTGTATGTGTAAGAGGTGGGGCATTGTGGGGGAGAGAGGGGTTAATTAGTGGGCAGAAGAGTGGTGTTAAAGGGAGTTCCTATATTTGTTTTGTGTATAGGAAGAAGTGGCATGTTTCTGTAGCGTATCCTTGGGTAAGAGGAGAAAGGTGAGGCCAGTGTTCAGAGGAATGGGCTGCTGCTGGGACCAGGGGTGGCCTAATGAAATTTTAAAGGACTATTGCTCATTTTGGTCTCCTTAATCCCAGGTCCATCCCAGATATGTGAATGTTTTCTTCTACCTTCTCTCCCCGGTCTCTTCTATGGAGATTGAAAGGATGAGGTGGAAAAGCAAACCTAACTGAACTAACTTCAGAGCTGTCGGCCTCCTCCCCAAAACTGTTCCCAGAGTTGCTAAGTGAAATCTCTTTGATCTGTCCTGTTAGAAGTATAAGGGGCTGCAATTACGACCCAGCCAGTCTGTCACTTGATAGCCTGATAGCCACTACAGGAACTGACATTCAGAGAACAAGAGATTGAATTAGTCTGGAATCCCAAATACAAAAGAATTAGCCAGAAGACTGATGGCAGCCACCTATGTAGCATGGAAGAGCTGGTGGCTCCTGCCACTCTTGTTGCTAGATGTAGTAATGGTGAAGTTCAAACTGATATGGGCTGAGGAGGGGGTTAGTTAGCCTGTGCACAGTTAGAAAGTAGTTTGTATTCCCACCTGGATGTTCTCTCATGCTTCATATGTAGGACAAGAAAGCACATTCCCAGGTTCTTATGGCTTAATCTGGCTTTATTGGGTAGAGGAGAATAGCTGTGATATGTATGAGGACAAGTGTATGAGTGACTGGGTAGGCAGGGAGAACGTGTGAGCTGGTCTCAATACCCATTGTGATCACTTTTACTTTGGCATAGCCTGCCACTTCATCCTGCCATCACTCGCTTTTGTTTTTTGTTCCTGTTTTTTGTTTGTATCTCTTGAACGTTGTCCTGCAAATTCTGCTCTGCCACCTCGTCAGCTGCAGTACCTCTGAGAGCTTGATGTCACCAGTTAAGCAGGCTCCACGGAAGTCCCCCTCCGACACAGAGGGTTTGGTAAACCACGTGCCCGCCAGATTGCACCAGGTAAATTTCAGTACTCTCCAATGCAGGGACCTCCCAGGGTGTGGGAGAGGTGGCTCCATGTTGTGGAGAGGATGAAGGGTGGGGTGGGAGAGGTGAATTAGCTGGCTGTGTTGTTCCATGTACTCAAGCAGCTGGGAGGAAAAGGGATCTGCTCTGTATGGGATTGGGTGTAAAGCTGTAGTTGGGGTTTGTGAACTAATACTTCATAGCTTTAGCTTTTCCAAAAAGCAGGGATTCAACCTAGCAGTTAATGAACTGACAGTGAGATGTACATCACTTTTGGTCTTGTGCTCTCTATGGGAAAAAGACTTTAGTTAACATGGTAACTGACGTGAGGTAAAATCCTAGTGAAGACAAGGCAGTTTGCTGCCTTCACTTCTGTTAGCAGATTGAGGTGGTCATCGTCATCTTAGTGTATGCTAAGGTGACACGTGACCAGGATTCACCAGGATTGGTCTGCTGGTTGGATCGTTAGCTTCCCTGGCTTGGGCCAGGTACTGACAAGGAGTGTGACGTGAATGCTAATCCATGGCTCCCAGGTTGAAATAAAGATCTTCTTACATGTGAAAACTACATTATTTTCACTAGCATTTTGCCTCATGTCAGATAGCCCATGTTAACATGGGGCAAGATCACCTCTTTTTCCTAGTGCAGATGCACCCTAAGACTGTGTGTCTACACAGTAGCTGGGAGGTGTGATTCCTAGCTCAGGTAGATGTATATGTGCTAGCTCTGCTTAAGCTAGTGCTCTAAAAATAGTAACGAGCCCACGGCGGCATGGGCAACGGCTTGGGGTAGCTGCTTGAGTAAGTACCTAGGATCTTGGACAGGGTTGTACTCTTGCATCTAGCCTGAGCTGCTGCCCACCCTGTTGCAGCCACACTGCCTTTTTAGTGTGTCCGCTCAAGCAGAGCTAGCACATATGTCTTCCAGAGTTGAGCCTCCCAGCTGCAGCGTAGATGTAGCCTAAGTGGTGAATAGGCCTGTCTTTGAAAGAGTGAGTCAATGCAATTGAAGCACAAAACAGTAACAGTCTGCCTATGAGTATGATGCCTTTGGCTCCTGTGTGTTCATTCAGCCTTGTGGACTTCTAACAGTTCATTTCACCCTCCTGGAGCTTTGAACCTCTATGGTTCCACTCAACAATTGAAGGCAGAATCTGATACTGACCTAGACAATCATCCCACAGAAAATGAAAAGTGCCTTCATGAGTTATGGGAAAAATCTAGTGGAAAGCCTTGAAACCTCTCAAAGAGGGACACTATATATAATATGGGTGTGAGTTGGCAAGAATGTTCAGGGATCCTTACTACATCTCCACTACAGCACTTAGAGCAGCACAGCTGTGCTGCTGTAGCACTTCTGGTGAAGACGCTCTAAGCCACTTGGAGACAGCTCTCCTGTTGGCTTAACTCCTGCCTTTCTGAGAGGCAGTAGTTATGTCAGCAAGAGAAGCCCTCCCACCGACATCATGCTGTCTACACCGGTGCTTAGGTTGGTGTAACTTATGTTGCTCAAGGGTGTGGATTAGTCACACTCGTGACTGATACAAGTTATACCGAAGTAACCTGTAGTGTAGACAAGGTCCTTGTAATGCATAACTAGATGTCTGATTGGAGCTGATTGAAGAAATGAGACATCATAATCAAAACGAGTGATCTGTATGAACACTCTAAATGTACTGTTTGAAAACTTTTATGTTAATAGTGCCAAACATGCTAAGCACTTCATAGAGCAGAATGAAGGCAAAGTCCCTGGCCCATAGAGTTTACAGTCTACATATATGAAAAGCCACAATGCAACATTCTGAAAAGGAAGATTAGGTGGTTTCATAGCTCTGGTGGCTTTGAATTTTAGCCCTGGTATTAGCTGGAGGACTTGTAAGTGATTGGGAAGGGAGCATACTTGCAGTTTTCAGAACTGTTTCTTAACTTTGTAAAATCACTTTGTATTCCCTTTGGATGGAGTTTATCCATTAATAGATTTTTTTTTTTTTTTTTTTTTGGCTGCTTCCTAGAACAGATGAATGAAGATAAAACTTTCCTTTCAGCTACAGTCAAAATTAAATATTTCAGATTTATAGTAATGTTGGGCTGCCCTGAGCAAGGAGGTAGGCGGGAAGCATGAGGCTGTTGGTTTGAGTTGGGGTAAGCGAAGTGGTGGGAGGGACACAGTTTACGAGAGATGAAGCAAAAAAAGCTTGTCTAGACTAGGAGAAAAGGTATTTTTAAAATCAATAGTTAACCCATTAAGTGGAGCTTAAAATGTGTTAGCACCTAGTATAGACAGAATTTAACATATTTGAAAACCTGTTTTCCAATTGTGATCAACCTAGGTTTGCCTCTAGGGTTAACCTTGACTAGTTAAATGGAGGTAAAAGATACTAATCTGTGTGTACAACTAGAGAAAGGGTTAGCAGCTAACTCAGACCTTTTAATCTAGACAAACAAAATGCCAATTTTTTTAAAGATGTCTATGCTAGGTGCTAAGTGTTTCAAAACATGTTAGTTAAAAGGTGTTGCCTGTCCTTGATTTTTGGTCCTCCCCCCTCCCCCCAGGCTTTTGTACACAGGAAATTTATTCCAGAATAAGATAAGGTGTGAATTTAAAGCACAATAGTTGTTCTGGAATAGCTCCCCATGTGGATGAGTTGATTCCTGAATCAGAGTATCCATGGAGAAATTTATTCTGCAACAGCTATTCCAGTCTATTTTCCTGTATAGACAAGCCCTTAGACCAGGGGTTCTCAAACTTCATTGCACTGCGACTCCCTTTTGACAACAAAAATTACTTCATAACTCCTGGAGGGGGGACCGAATCATGAGCCTGCCCGAGCCCCAAGGGGGAGGACAAAGCCCAAGCACCACCACTCTGGGCAGGGGGACCAAAGCTGAAGCTCAAGGGCTTTAGCCCCAGGCAGGGGAGCAGCAACATGAGCCCCAACACCCAGAGCTGAAGCCCTTGGGCTTTGGCCCTGGGCAGTGGGGCTCAGGCTTCAACCCCGGGCCCTAGCAAGTCTAAGCCAGCCCTGGTGACCCCATTCAAAGGGGTCCCGACCCACTGTCTCTTGTCTGGCTCTTATTCCTTGTCTTACAAAGCTCCATTTGGCATATTAGATCTAATTTAAGCACTAGAGACCTCAAATCTTATGGGACTCTCTTCTTCCTCTTCACCCCTCTAGTGCAGTTAGTACACTATTCTGTGTTATAAATTAAATTAACAAAATTAATCCCACATTTTAAATTACGGAAGTTTGCAGCACATTGACAATGACCATAACTCTGCCGAGTGTCTACTCTGCCCATGTTACAATGTGGCTGTGGCAGTACTGTGACATGGGCAGTGTAGTCATGCTTTATCGCCGGGGGAGAGCTCTCCTGGCAATTTAAAAAATAACCACCCCTCATTCGGGGTGATAGCTTTCTATACTGGCACTTTTCAATGCTAAAACTTTTGTCACTGGGGGGCGGGGAGTTTCACATCCCTGAATGACTAAAGTTTTAGCGCTGAAAGTGGAGGTGTGTAGACAGCCTAAATTCTTACAGTTCCAAAGGGAAAGCTGGAGGTGTTGCTAGCTGGGTAGGGAACACTTGAACTTTTTAGGTGCAGAGAAAGTTCTGGGAAGTGGCTTTGTTTGGTTTAAGGGTTTTAGTACTACAGTAGGGATGCGTTTCTTTTAGAAGGTCAGAGGGGATTTTGAACTTAATTCCCCTTTTTGTCATCTGTTTCAGCAAACCTTAACAGCAACTAGCTGCGCCCCCATCTCTCACCCCAATATTTGTCACGGCCTCCAGAAACGACAAACACATTTGCTTGAATGTGTTTGTTAAAATGATCTTCATTGAAGCGAATGTTGCCATTTAAATGGTTCTCAAACTTAAGGGTTGATGCCCTTTAAATAAATGGGACCGTTCACACCGCTTAGAACTATTGTCAGGCTATCTGCGGGCTTGTACAGACCTCAGTGCTTTGGCTTAAACTCTTCGCATTTTTAAGATGATCTGTGCTGCCATAAAGGCTAGGGGCTTATTCAAAACTTTTCAAATCTGAGTAGCTCTACTTCCAGAGAAGCTGAGCATCTGCAGTTCCATTGATCCACATGGTAGCTCTGGGCACACAGCACCTCATTTCTTTTTTTTGGATGTTTAATTCTAACTTCATTTTGTGGAAGCGCTCTCTCAGGATAGCCCACTGTATACCTTACCAGTCAGTACCCAGGAAATCCAGATGTTGTCTTCATCTGGTTCTCTAAACGTTCAGACAGTTGGATACCTCAAGTTCACTTTCACTGTCCTTTCCTTCCCAGCAGATCTCTGTGTATTCTATCGGGTCAGAACTATGTATTGTCTCAATTACCCACTCCATCCTCCTCCTCCTCGTTGTTTCATAGTATTTCATTCCATCCTCCTTCTAGTTATTTCCATTCTGCCATCGCCATTGTTTGGATGAGAGAGAGGAGCATCCATTCTGAGTGCAAGAATTTTCTGTTGTCTGAATAACTTCCATATTAGCATAAGAACTAGCCATATTGGGGTCATACCAATGGTCAGTCTAGCCTAGTATCCTGTCTCTGACAGTGGCCATGGCCAGATGCTTCAGAGGGAATGAACAGAACAGGGCAGTTTCAAGTGATCCATCCCCTGTTCTCCAGTCCCAACTTCTGGTAACTGGAGGTTTAGGGACACCCGGGGCATGGCATTGCGTCCCTGATCATCTAGGGCTAATAGATGGAGCTATCTCTCTCTCTCCCTTCCCCCTCCCTCCATTGATGGAGCTATCCTCCAGTCTACCTGGTGGTTTGGGTTCCAACGTATTTGACAGGAAAATTAGAAGGCAAATGCCTTCCATTACCGAGCTATGCCAAATACAATGAATAGTCAGCACCTTTGAATACTGAGCTCCTGTATCCTGGGTTTGCAAACTCTTTTCTGGCTGTGCAGAAGCAACATTGGCTCTAAAACGTGCTTGCAACTTCACATGCACACTCAGGCCATGTCTACACTACCACTTGGCAAAATTTGTTACTCAGGGGTGTGAATATTCCACTCTCCTCCCCCCCTCCCCCCCCCCCCGCGTGACATAAATTACGCTGGCATAAGTGCTAGTGTGTGCAGTGATATGTTGGCGGGAGAGTTTCTCCTGCCAACATAATTAATCCACCCCCAACAAGCAATGGTAGTTATGTCAATGGGAGAGCTCTCTCCCGTTGGCGTAGAGCAGCTACACGAGAGATCTTACAGTGGCACAGCTGCATCTGTACAACTGCACTGCTGTAAGCTCTGTAGTGTAGACATAGCCTCAGTTCCTCTCCCCGAGACAAGTTTTTAATTTGGCTCCACAGATCAAAACCAGATAGTATTTCACTAGTGATTAATACATAATACTACATGAAGATGCACAAACAGCCAGTACGAAGATGCATCAGACACTTACAGAAACTGTTTTGTCTGTAATGTGTTATTCAGTCCAATACTTAACTTAGAGCTGGAGCTTAAAGTTGT
The DNA here is from genome assembly GCF_013100865.1 of Trachemys scripta elegans. Taxonomy (NCBI): domain Eukaryota; kingdom Metazoa; phylum Chordata; order Testudines; family Emydidae; genus Trachemys; species Trachemys scripta. Next base: position 163,197,205 of record NC_048298.1, on the reverse strand, counting down.
AGAACATTTATTTAGCATCTTTTTAAGGAATCTAGGAGCATGTACCCATTACAGTCCATGTAGCTGTCTGACTCGCAGGCCTTATGTATGTTTAATTTCAGTGTTCCTGTTGCTCCAGTAACCGTAATTCCCTGGCTCTCCATTGACACATTTTTAGTGCGATAATAGCCCTGTACTACTTCCTCACTGGTTCACTTGGAGTTATGCCCTACTTATGCATATACAGGTTAGTGTGAGGCAATATGTTTGTTCATGAATAGCTAAAATGAACTTCAGTCCCATCACAACTGGGCTTAAGGTAAAACTATTGAACCATCCATTAAAACTCCTTTTGGCATTTGTATATGTTAAAACTTAATTGACCAGCTTTCTATATAGATTCAAGTAGCTGAGGATTACCTTCCCCACCCAACCAGGTTTCTGAACAGGTTTTTGTCATGGATATGATTAGGCCAACCTGGTTTTTAATGTTTTCCCAAATATGTACCAGGGCACCACTAACGAGATAGAAATTCAGAGAGATTCCCTCTGATTTTAAAAGAGGTCTGCAGAAGGGTGTCTGGGAACATGTCTGTACTTTGTGTAATGAAGCTCAACGTAACCCGACTACATCTGGTGTCTTAAAAGGCATGCTGGGTTGTCCTCCGCCCCAAACTATATTCTGGTTAGGACCATTGTCTCTAGTTTAAAATCTTTGAAAACTCTCTGCAAGTCTTTCTGCCCCTTCCCCTACAGGGGTAGTGTTTTGCTATGGAAGAAAAGACTGAGGTGTCCCATTAGTGGCATTCACCGATGTGATTGCATTTGCTTCTCAGGAGTAATTACGTGACATTTGATCAGTTACCCAGCAGACAGATGTGTAAAGCACAAATCCCTCAGAACAGGGGGTGTTTGCAGAGATTCTACTTTCTCAGATGGTGGAGAGGTCTGTTAGTAGCTTATGATCTGATCAGACAGTTGGCAGTGATCTGAATAGGTGAGATCTTTACAGTATGTTGGTGTGTAACCCTCTGTGCTTCACAATCACATACCCAAATTGTATCTAAGGGGCAAAGGAGCTGTTTCTCACTCCTAAAGAACAAATTCTTGGGTCATTTGGCACTTTCTGTACAGGTGCATTAATTTGTGTGAGGCAGTCCTGCATTCTTACTGTAAGTAGTGATAGCATCACGATTAATAGCCAGGAACCACCAGTGCCTACTGTCCAGTCCAATGAATTAAATTGATGTATATTGACAGCTTTTTATTTTAAAAACCTTTAGACCATCTCCCTTGGAATTCCTCCCCTTCCTCCTCCCAGTTTCCTGTTCAATAACGTATATGTATGTGGCAGCTATATCTTTCCAGTACCCATGTGTCTCTGGAGGGCATCAGCCTTACTTTCGCTGTTACTTTCTTTTGCCTCCCCTTTTTCCTAGGAGGCTTTTAGCTTAGTTTGATAAATATTTCCCCCAGAAGTAGCTTATAACCTCCAATTCCTCTTTTAACAGAGAAATAGAGTATTTTGGAAGCAGTAGTTGTTGAAGAGCTGCTGAGCAGAAGCATGCAAGAGCTGGCTTTCAGATAGTGTGCCTCTCTCAGGAGAGGGCCAGACTTTTCTCACACCTTGCTTCCAATTACTCTATTGGAGAGTCGATTGTAGGGCCGTCTGATTCAACACAATCACATATGAAACCCAGGAAAGAAAGGGAACCATAGTGGGTATGTGAAGGCCACTTTCATCCAGAGAGATCAGGGAAGCTGAGAAAGTCAGTCAAAGTGACTAAAGGGAAATAAGAGCTGGTGTAGAGACTTGGAAATATTTTGGTTTTAGAACCACTTTTAGTGATGTAATTTTTTTTTTCCCAATGGGGCAAAGTCAGTCGCTTCCTCTTAGTTCTCATTCGGACTGTAAATGTGACTGAGGCATGGTCTGTGCTTAAAAGTGAGGTTGACATAGCTAAGTCAGTCGAGGTGTGAAAAATCCACCCCCTGACTGACATAGCTGTGCTAACCTACCCCTGGTGTAGATGCAACTAGGTCGCTGCTTCTGTTGAATAGCTACCATAATTCAAGCAGGCAGTGTTCCTACCCAGAACAACCTCTTCAGTTGGTTTAGGCTTTGTCTACACTACGGGGTTATGCCTATGTAGCTGTGGTCATTTAGCTCTGCACAGAGTGCATCTCTGTAGCATAGATGCACTCTGTGCAGACTCTGTTGTGCTGAGACCACTTCTCAGATGGTTGCACCATCCTCAGCCTTGTATCCAGGGCATTGTTTGCTATCAGGTAAGGGGGGCAGTTTCATCCCCACACCTTTGTTTGCTCCCCCAGCTTTCCATGTGTGTGTCTGCTCCACTTTTTGCCCCTCCCCCAACTTTGTAGGATATAATATAATCACATATCATGTTTTTTATGCTGATACATCTCTACCCCGATATAACGTGACCTGATATATCCAAATTCGTGTTAGAACGCAGTAAAGCAGTGCTCCAGGGGGGCGGGGCTGCGCGCTCCGGCAGATCAAAGCAAGTTCGATATAACGTGGTTTCACCTATAATGCGGTAAGATTTTTTTGGCTCCTGAGGACCGCATTATATCGGGGTAGAGGTGTGCAACTTCCCTCCCTTCCCCTTTAAATTTTGTGAAATGATGCCCCTGCTTGTATCTAACTCACTGAGAAAGTGCAATATCCTAGCACTGCAACTGAGAAGTTGTCATTATGCTGAAATCAATTTCCCACCCTTTCGCCTGCTTCTCAGATACCTGCTTTTGGGATATGGAGCACTCCAGTCCCATCCCCATCCCACTCTGCACTTCATATTCCTGCAGGTTGCGTTTCAGGGAGCACAGGTATTCGTGGTGAACCTGTGGGTTTCAGCAGAGCATTTAGTACCTCTGTTCTGAAGCTTAATGTGCATTGCTGCCCTCTGGGGCACTGAAACAAAATTGTTTGGCAGTGTCTGTCAAGTTCTTAGGTGTGAACCACAAACTACATATGAGGATTCCTTCATTGATCACTGAAGTGCAGCTATCTGAACATGATAGTAGTTTAGCAGAACAGGTTAGGTCATGGAGAATACAAAATCTATTTAAAACCGCAAGAGAATGAGATGAGCTGTTTTGGCCAGAACACAATTTGGAGACCTGCACCAGGCCTGATATTGCTACTCAGGTGCCAAGGGAGCACCTGAGTAGCAATATGGTGACCCCCATGGTTAATCTTCTGTTTTAAAACCAAGCTAAGGCCCTGGGTCAGTGCTGAGGGAGGTGCACCAACTACTGAGTCATCACTAGCTGCAGCATCTAAGTGGTCCTTGTCACTCTATCATAGGATTGATCTGGTTGCTTACTTCACTGGTGAATAGTGACTACATCCTATCACACTGGCTGCAGGCTAGAATTCATTCACTCTACTTGAGGAACTGATCCTCCAGTATTCCAAAAGGGAAGTTGTACTGAGGATTTGAAGGTCTGCAGTTATAGTGCATAAAATGAATTCTATCACTTAATGGCAATCTGTAGCACAGTATGATGCTTAAAAAATTAAACCCTAGCTTGCATCTGACCGAGCTACATATCTTCTTCATAGCTTTCTGTGTCTGAGGAAACTCTGATGCATTTCAGAGCTCTGGATCTTACCTTGCATTCTTCACATGCCGGCCAATCTAGTTAAAATGAGCCCTTGTGCTGCATGGTACACTGGGGTTGCAAGTAAGGTGACACACCAGATTTCTTGTGTAGATGCAGGCTCAGCCCACTTGCTTTGGGGTTCCATTAGCTAGCAGGGACTGTGCATTTGCTGTCCCTGAATTCTCACAGGAGACCCTGCAGCAGGGAGAGGGAAGTGCAACCCATTCTTAAAAGCGCTGATTCTGTGTTGTTTTTTTTCTCTCTGTCCTCAGGGCCCAGTAATTTATGCGCAATTAGATCACTCTGGTGGGCAACACAGCGACAAGATTAACAAGTCGGAATCCGTGGTTTATGCTGACATTCGGAAGAACTGAGGCGATCCCACCGTATCCAAAGCAAAACAAAAATTCAAACTGGAATGGCTTGAATCAAATGTGACCCAGAGAACTCACATGTGGCCTTTGATGCCTAGGCTAGGACCAATGCATGTGAATACAGAGAGATATATGTGTTGTGTGTGTAAATAGTCTATTTAATCGTACAGAAGTGAGACCAGTGTTGCATGTTGAGATGCAGTAAGAATTCTGCTTATAAATGGCCAATATTCTTTTTTTGTATCTAGGATAAGGGGAGAAAAAGTGAAAATACATAACATGGCAATTTTAAAGTTTTTTTTTTTTTTTTTGTCTCAATCATTAATGGGGAAACTGGAGGGTGCTAGGGGATTCTAGATTTACCTGATCATTTTTCAACAGGGTTTTCCTTTTTTGAAGGGATGGATATGAGGAAGGTAGTTTCTATAGGATATTTCCTCTTCTCCAATCTATACAAATTGACTGCCACCTCATCTTACTTATACAATTAGACCTCTTTGCTCAGAAAAACCCTCCCATCTGCATGGGAGAAGGAAGAGCTAAGTTATAAAGGATCTGGTAAATTTTAGCCATTTGAAATGTCTACCCTTCACCCCTTTAAATGTATGAGAACTTTAAATTTATATAATGGTGACATTGCTCATAGATTAATAGATTTTTATGGCCAGAAGGGACCATTATTAGCTCATCTAGTCTGACCTCCTGTATATCACAGGCCATAGAATTGCATATAGTTACTCCTGTATTGAGCCCATGTATTGTTAGAGCTTAAAGCCAGTCCCTTAGAACACAGGGACTGTGTTGGCCCAGTGGGGTTTGTGCAGTGAAAATAAAACCCAACTTTTCATAAGTAAGCGAAGATAGGGTGACCAGATGAGAGGAAGAAAATATCGGGACACATTGGGGGGGGGAAAGAGTGTCCGGCGGCGGATCAAAAAAAATAAAAGTAAATAAAAAGCTGAGTGCTGTCAGCGGAGCGAAATATCGGGACAAATTGCGTCCCGACCAAAGATCGGTCGGGATGCGGGACAAACACCTAAATATCGGGACGTCTGGTCACCCTAAGCGAAGGGGGCGTCTAGGAAGCTAGATCCTGATGTGTCCTTCCTTGGGACAACCTGCTTCCAGTGAAACCTGCTGGGTTGTTTGTCCACTTGTAGTAGGAAGCAGGGGCTCTTCTGGAGAGAGATGACATTGCACTTTGTGGAAAAGGAAAAGTGATAAAACTTTACTTGCAATAATCTGTCTATACTGTCTTTCCCTGAAGCTGGTTTAGAGTAAGGGGGAGAAGCGTGATGAATGGGACCATCACAAGCCTGCTGCTATAAGAGGACAGGGCCATCCTTGGTTCCACTGTCACTGACTCTTACTAAAGTCCCATCTCCTGTGATCTGCTAGAACAGGAAAAATTGAATAATGCAGAAAGCTTGCAGCCCCACCTAGATCACTGACATTCTGGCTAGCTTGCTCTTTTGGGAATCTTCCCTGTGACCTGTTTAGTCTAGTTGAAGGCATGTGAGCTAGACCCACACTGGAGAGATTCATTTCAAGGTTTTAGATCCTCTTTGTTCTTCCCTTGTATCTTTATGAATGCTTGCTTATATTTCCAGAGGTTCATTGAGTCCTTCTGGAAGGAAACAAGCTGCCTCTTGTGTGTAGTGAACTGCAGGCATCATGATATGAGATCTTGTCTGAGCCTGACTAGGGATGTCTTTTGCATTTATGGGAACATAACCAACATTCCAGGGCGGGAGTAGATGGCTTCTATGATGTAGCTGTCTTAAAGCTGTAGCCAGAAAGACTTGATGCAATATGGGACTGAAACTATTACGAACTTACTTTCCCTTGATTTGTCTTAACTTTGAAGCTTGTTTATCAGGAACAGTAATCGGTGTTAATGGAAGTGGATTGATTCTGACTGAGTGAGCTGTCTTCAGGTTTCACTCAGTTCAGAGGAGTTCATGATTGCCTTGTGGCTAATGAGATCAGACCAGAGACCTGATCAGTTTTAACCCTATACTTCTAGCCAATGGAGCATGCAGAGTTTCCTCTTGATTCCCTGCCACTAACCCAGGTTTTTGTCAGTTAAAAGGAAATGCAAAATTTAAAGGTCTTTTAAAATTCCTCCAGGTTTGCTGCCTTTGTCCATCCCAGGCCCTGCTGAGGTTTGTGCTGTGTAGGACTACTTCTGATGAATGCCTAGTGCTAAGTAGGAGAAGGCAGGCTTGTAGCACAGCTCAGGGATAAGCAGAATCCCTTGTCAGGGTAAAACAGGTGTAAAAACTGAAATGGGGATGAGGCTAGCAGTTAATACTGTGTGACTAGGCTTGGAAGGATTAGATTTTTATCGGTAAATGTCAAACGTTGATTTCACTGTACATGCACAAACTGATGCATAAATATTTCCATCAATAATTGAAATTTAGAGGTAGGCAAAGTAAGAAAAATGCTGCTTGAGAACTTATTGGTTTGATTTAAGGCTATATACTTCCTATATTTTGACATAGGATGTTGACAGTTTGTGTGCTAATGGTTATAATGCTTTAACTTTTTAAATCTCAAGATCTACTGTCATTAAATTGTTTCATCCCTCAATTTCCCACAGCTGAAAGTTTAAACTGAAAAAATGCTTAAAACCCATAATTGTGCACAACGTTGAAAATTTAAATTGATAATTGAAAAAGATGCTTAAAAATAAGTGTTATTGTCTATTAAAATTATAAATTCATCGCCCTTGGCATAGCTACATCTCTCAGGGGTGTGAAAAATCCACATACCCCTGAGAGATGTAGCTATGGTGACCTAACCCTTGGTGTAGACAGAATTCTTCCATTGACCTAACTACCACTTCTTGGGGAGGTGGATTACCTATGCTGATGGGAGAACCTAGTGTTTGCATCTGCACTGCTGTAGCGCTTCAGTGTAGCTGTGCCACTGTAGTGATTAAAGTGTAGACATACCCTGAATGAAGCGATAGTGAAATCCCAGACTCTGGTCTGATCGTATTAGCCCAGGGGTTCTCAAACTGGGGGTTGGGACTCCTCAGGGGGTCACGAGTTGTCAGTCTCCACCCCAAACCCCGCTTTGCCTCCAGCATTTATAGTGGTATTAAACATTTTAAAAAGTGTTTTTAATTTATAAGGGGGGGGTCGCACTCAGAGGCTTGCTATGTGAAAGTGGTCACCAGCCCAAAAGTTTGAGAACCGCTGTATTAGCCCATTTTGGAAGCTGTGAAATGGAATGAATTGGTTGCATTCTTCTCCTCCCCACCACCCCTTTCTGTACTGCAGTCAATTACTCAGTGCTTGTCTACAGTGTGGAGACTATACCAGCATAGCTACAACAGCAGAGCTATGCCAGCATGACCCTATCATGGAGGCACAGCCTATGCTGATAGAAGGGTTTTTCTGCTGGTGTAGAAACACCACCTTCCTGAACGATGAAAGCATTAAATTGTCAATATAGGTCTCTCTATGGGGGGGGGGGGGGGTTAGGTCAATTTAGCTCTGTTGGTTGGGATGTGTGGGTTTTTTTGTGTGTTTTTGCATCCCTGACTGACACAGCTGTGTCGACCTAACTTTTAAGCCCTGGTCTGCACTTCAGATTTAGATTGACCTAACTGCATTGATCAGAGGTGTGAAAAATTCATCGCCTTGAATGCTGTAGTTAAGCCAACCTAACTCCCAGTGTAGGTGCAGTTTGTCTTCCTTCAGTGTAGGAAGCATCTACACTAAGGCACTGGAGCTGTCTCGCTATAGTACCCATACTGTAGACGTGCTCTAAGTGTAGACCAAGCCTAAGGGCTGTTACAATGGAGGCAACTCTTGGATAACGAGCTGAGGTGAGCTCCGTGGGAATTGCATTGTATCCAGGAAGGCGAATTCTTTATAAATCTTGTCTTTACTGCTCAGGGCGTAATATGTCACAGCACAGAAACTAGAGTCAGTACCACAACATTTTCTACTTGTTGGGAGAAGTTGTTCTCCTGACTATAACTGACCTTGTACTCACTGCAGACAAAAACAAATACCCTTTGGGATTGCTGCCTTGGTTCTGTCTGCTACAGGAACTGGCACCTTTTTGAGAGCAAGAGTTGGATGGTATCACTTCTGTTTTGCTTGTCTTCCCCTCAGAAAACATGCTGCTGCTCCTCGCTAGAACTGAAAAGCTGGCACAGCAGCAAAATTCTGTTTCAACAACTGAGGCCTTTTAACCCTTAGTTGACCGCCAGCAAACAAGCATATAGGTGCAGCATCCAGAGGGCTGGTGTTGCTACTTGCTAACTCTGATGTCCAGTGAATGAATTGGCAGCTGTATTCTTCTCCACATCTTCTCTCCAACACCCCTTTCCATGCATAGGTTAGTGTTTGACTGCAGTTCTCCAGGGTTGAGGGGGTAGGACAAGGGTATTTTAGGTGGTGCTTGGAGGAGCTGTTACGTTGAGAGCCTTCCCACAGTAGCAGTGGTCTATGTTGGTGCATAAGGCCCAATCTATACCTGGAGTGTTCTGTGTTTTTTAGAGTTCTATTGACATTTCAATTTATGATTAGAGGAACTGGAATTAGGTTTTTAATTTGTCTTTTAATATTCCAGAGTTGTTTGGGTAACCATCTGCCTTGTAACTCGTGTGTATGTGTACATGTACACAAAACTTAAAGGCTTTGTTTCCCTACAGAGTGGACTGTTGAGGTGGTAGGGTGAAGAACCTTATGATCTCTAACATAATTGCCCTGGAATCTGTTTTAAATCTTGCTTGGTGTTTACATTGTTCTCTTATCTGTCTAGGACCTTTAAAACCATGATTTTTCTTTTATGTATATGGGGGGTGAGGTTTGAGGAGTATTTTTTCCCCCTTGAAAATGAATCTGTGGTCAAAGATCTGGGGTATTGTGGAAGTAGAGTTTCTCCAACAGTATCTACATTGCTGGGGTTGCAGTCATTTTCCCATCATACCAGCATCTAGGTCTTGGCACATTGTATGATAAAGGCCACCAGAATGCATCGAATCATAGAAATGCTGGGCTGGAAGGGACCTCAAGAAGTCCTCAAATCCAGCCCCCTGGTCTGAGGCAGGACTAAGTGATGGAAATCCCTAAATCATAAACTACTTTGCTCAGATTTTATTCCATTGTGTTTTTGTTTTGTTTTTTAAGGTTTCTTTCCTCCTCCCTCTCAAACACAAGCAACCCCTTTTATTTTTAAGGTATTTCTGCACTTTCTAAAACTGGAATTTAAGTTGAATAAAGTTTCCTGCCTTCTGGGGTGAATATGCTGTGCAGTCTGGTTCCCCCTCACTCCAAAGCAGCTGTAACATGGAGTATTAGAGACACTTTGGGCAGGAAGACAGGAGCTTTTGGTTCTTGTTCCTGCAGACCTCTAACTTGGAAAGTATCTTCCTAAACCGGGGAGGAAAGCCCCCTCCTCAATAAGAGGATAGCGCACCAGTATCCTACCTGGTTTTGGGGGTGGAGGAAACAGGACAAACACCTATAAAATGGGTGTATAATTATTGTGGGAGGGAGCCAGGTGTATACTGCATGGCCTCACTAAAGTTAAGGCCATGGAGAGCCGGGGATAGCAACTGTGCTTTGCTTGGACAGATACTTTTGATTTGGATACTAAAATCATACTGTTAATTTTTCTTGACTGATTTTAATGTTTTCTATTGTAATCTTGTGACTATTTTAATACACTTTTTTCCATTATTTGTCTCTTGTGGTCTGTTGCACAAGTTGTATCTGGTTGTGGATGGGATGGGGAGGGAGACTGGAATACACAAGCCTCCCTTGCACCTTAAAGACAACACAAAGATGACATTTTCCCCTCATCTGACACATGTCACCAATATCAGAATACTGCATGGCTGGAGAACTTTTCACCAGGGGATCTTGGCACGTTTTACCAATATTAAGCTGCACAATTCCCCTGTTAGGTAGGTAAGTGATATGCCCCTTATCGACCTAGAAGAGCTGCAAGAAAGGGTAAAGAGACTTGCCCAAGGCTACTCAGCAAGTCAGCAACAGAGTTGAGAATAAGAACTCAGGAGACGGGTCTTCCAGTTCCTAGTGCCACTAGCCCACCGCACTACGAAGTTGCCTTTGCAGAATGCTGTTCTTACCAGTCTTGAAAAGTATCTAGACCAATCCTATTGGACAAAGGCCTCCTGTTGGAAGAGAAAATGCTCTCCCTAACCTGCCACTGAACAAACAGTAATTGTTGCACTTGGCAAAACAGATCAACTGCTCTGCTTAAAGGTCTGACCAGAGAGATTTGTGACAGAGATGGCAACTTCCTGCCATATCCTTGGGAGACCTTATTGAATTAAATGTCTTGAAGTCCATTGTATTAAATGAATGGTTTATGCCGGGGTGGTAACAAATAGTGTTACATGCTTTTTTCCTAAGGAATATCTAGGGGGAGGTGAATACTAATTCCCTTCCTCTGGTTAATGCAAAATCTTTTGAAACTATGCCCTGAGGAGTGAGCCATTGTCTGCTGATCACCTGTTACATGAGGCCATGATCAAAAGCCCAAGCTGTATAAAAGAAAGATGGAACTGTTCCTGGTTGTTCTGGTTCTGAATCTGAGATGGTTATGAACTTGTAACCAGGGGGGGAAATCCAGTTATGGGTTTTGAAGGACTGACACCTACTAGAGCTTGAGGTTGGGAGTTGGAGTGATCTCGGTAAACTTGTTAGCAAGTGTGTAGTTTCTTTTAGGCAGTCTGGCTTGCTGAGGATATCTGTGTAGACAGGGAAGTGCAAACTGGAAAAATCTGGTCAGGAGGGGGGAGAGATGCAGATTTCTACCTGTGAGATGACAGCTGAGGAGCCAGGAACCCTTAAGGGACCACAAAGAGGGAGTACAGTTCCCCCTGAACTGTGACAGTATTAATAAAAGCGCCATCTGCCCTTAGGATCTATGAAAACTAGGCATGTGCCCGCTCTCCATTTGGGACTCTGCCCCTTGTGGGTGTGGTGTTAATCCACCTGGGACACTACACAAAACTGGCCTCACTAACTTAAAATATTAGCTCTACTTTTGATCAAGCAAGGAAGGCTGTATCCCTTCAGCAGGGAGAGCAAATCACTCATAAGTATTTCCTAGGCCTCTCTCTTTGTGGTAAGAGGTATATTGACACTGAAAGAAAGCAAGAAATCCTTAAGCTATGAATCTATGATGAAGCAATGTCATTTTACCTATCAGGCTAGCATCTTCTGGGCAGATCAGAGCAGTTTGAAGCAATGAGAGCCTTTTGTGACTACTAATGATGGCTTAGGCTGGAAGCTGAGTTTGTGCCTACATTCCATCTAATTCACTGTGGATGGGCACAACCAGGACCTAGATTTTTTTAGGTTTCTGCTTAAAGTTCAGTGGCCCTCATTAAGAGTAGGGGTTTGCCCACTTTCCTTAGCCATTGAGAGCAGGCTGTGTATCCTCCCAGCCTACCTGTGCTGGCTATATTTCAGGTATGGGGATTTCTGTGTACGTATCGTTTGTAAAGTACTTGGGATGAAAGGCACTGTGTATATTGAGGAAGGGATGTGACTAAAGCAGGAGACTGAGTCAGGAGATCAGGGTTCTGTTTTGGCTGTCATCAAATCACTTGCTCAAGGCCACTTAGCCTCTGTTCCTCAGTCCATCGACTCAAAGCATGTAGCCACTAACCCATAGCAGATGCCTTCACTATGCCACGATATGGGAGGGAAAGGGATACTGTACAAACCCCTCTGGGTTTCCCAGTGCATCATGTCTTTTCTGACTACATTTCTTGTGGCTGAGATTATCTTGTCTTGGGCACTTTGTCTGTATTATCCCAGTTTGATAGTTGTCATTTCTTTGTAAACCTCTTTTAAAAAGTTGCTGTCTTCTATCCCATCTTCAGGGAATGGCTGGCATCTCAGAAACCAGAAACTGTTGCAAATGCGGACTTCTTAAGGGTGATCACTGTACCTCAGACATGTTGTTAAGGGCTTACTTGAAAGCTTTGAGATCTTGAAATGGAAGGTGTTATAGAAGGTGTGACAAAGTTCCTCTATCTTGGTGGGTCCTGTGCTTATTGGCGGATTTTCTTGCTTCAGAGATTCACCATGTGGGTTGGGGGAAACAGCCTGGAGACCTTCCCCTCTGGGAGAACCCATAGTCCAGATCAATTGGGAGGTTTGGGGGGAACCCAGGCCCGCCCTCTACTCCGGGTTCCAGCCCAGGGCCCTGTGGACTGCAGCTGTCTATAGTGCCTCCTGTAACAACTGCATGACAGCTACAACTCCCTGGGCTACTTCCCCATGGCCTCCTCCAAACACCTTCCTTATTCTCACCACAGAACCTTCCTCCTGGTGTCTGATAATGCTTGTGCTCCTCAGTCCTCCAGCAGAACACCCTCTCACTCTCCGCTCCTTGCGCCTCTTGCTCCCAGCTCCTCACACTCACCACAAACTGAAGTGAGCGCCTTTTAAAACCCAGGTGCCCTGATTAGCCTACCTTAATTGATTCTAGCAGCTTCTTAATTGGCTCCAGGTGTCCTAATTAGCCTGCCTGCCTTAACTGGTTCTAGCAGGTTCCTGATTACTCTAATGCCCCCTTCTCTGGTCACTCAGGGAACAGAAAAGTACTCATCCAGTGACCAATATATTTGCCCTCTCCCAGACTCCTGTACCCCACTGGTCTGGGTCTGTCACAAAGGGCAAAGTATTGAATTATTACTTTCTAGTGATGTGCTGCTAATATTTTTTAAGAGGCTCCAACAAGCGTCCCCTCCCCCCCCCATCCTACCTTAGTCTGTTTCTAAACTCTGTACTAAGAGTATTTAGAGGTGGGACTGAAGGATCTTCTCGTTCACCCCTCCCCACCCCCTGGAAAGGAACACCTCACAACTGTAACCAAGAGGGAGGCACTACGTTTGGCAAATGGTTTAGTTTGCTGGAACCATTCCCATTCTTTTCCTGAAAACACAGTGCAATGATGGTCACACTTCAGCTTGTGTGGCTTGGCACAATGTAAGTGGAAATGGCAGACACTGGAGCAAATCTAGTTCATTTTTAAAGTAAAAAGTGGCTCTCCAGAGATATTTGAATGTCAGTGAAATGTCTGTGGGAAGGATGGTTCAGGAATAATCAGAGGTGAAGAGTGATCAGAGCCTTGTCTTGATGGGCAAAAAGGGAGTGTTTCAATTGTTAGCTTAACATCTGAAGTCTTTTAAATCATTATGTTGGAGGTGTAATTTCCAGCTTGGGTAGACATATCCATGCAAGCTCTGATTGAGCAGTGTAGCTGAAGTGGTCTGAGCAGTGGGCCAGGCTAGCTGCCCAAATATCATCCTGTCAGAGACCTTAGGTACCTACTGGTGGTGGCTAGTTCATCCTTCCACCATTTTAGTGCACTAGCTCGATTGGTTAGTTTGGGTACATCTACCTGAGCTGGAAATTACACCTCCAGCTCTAATGGTAGACATACCATTAGAGGCAGGCTAACACATTTGAAGCTGTTATCTGTGGCCATGTTTTAGCCTAGGTTACAATATGGCTAGTGAACACTGCTTACACATGTTAGCCTGCAACCTACTAGGGCTCTTCAGTTGTGTTAGGGCTAAGCATATGTTTGCCCTTCCTTCAGTTTAGCAGAACTAGAACACAAAGGGGATGGGAAGAATCTCCCCGCAGCATCTTGCTGATCTACTAAAGCTAAACATGCAGTATTGCCAACTCAAGGGACTTGATCATATTACTTGATACTGATTTTTTTTTTTCTTACATGACCTTGGGAGTTGGGGCTTTATCTCACTTACAAAAAAAAATTTTTTTTTAGCACCTGTGGTTGTGGAGGAAAACTTGGCAATATAAACTTCTAAAGGCTCAAAAAGCAAAGGCAAATACTTCTCCCACCTTCTTCCCTAAAATTGGCTGAAAACTGTAAGAATCTTTTGAATATTTGGGAGTACTTAATATCTGTACTGAAGTTTTTCCTAATATGTGATCTAAATCTCCCTTACTGCAGATTAAGCCTCTTAGAACTTCTCCTATCTTCAGTAAACCTGGAGAACGATTGATGACCATCCTCTTTGTAACGATAACACAAAGGGGATGGGAAGCACCTACTGCAGCATCTCACTGATCTATTAAAGGTAAACATTCAGTATGATGACCATCCTCTTTGTAACAGCACTTAACATATTTGAAGGTTATCAGGTCCCTCCTCAGCCCTTTTCCCCCTCAAGACTTTTTTTTTAACCTTTCCTCATAGGTCAGATTTTCTAAATCTTTTATCATTTTTGTTGCTCTCCTCTGGACTCTCTCTCCAATTTGTCCACATCTTTCCTAAAGTACGGCATCCAGAATTGGACACGGTACTCCATCAGTGCCGAGTAGAGCAGATGACAACCTTCCGTGTCTCACAACACTACTCTTCATACACCTCAGAATATTTTTTTTTAGCTGCATCACATTGTTGATTCGTATTCTATTTGTAATCCATTAAAACCAATATATCCTTTTCAGCAGTACTACCCCTAGTGTGCATTTGATTTTTCCTTTTAAGTGAAGTACTTTTCACTTGTCTTTATTGAATTTCATCTTGTTGAATTCAGATCAGTCATCCAATTTGTCAAGGTCACTTTGAATTCTAATCCCATCCTCCAAAATGCTTGAAACCTCTCTCAGCTTGGTGTCATCTGCAAGTTTTATAAGCATACTCTCCACTCCATTATCCAAGTCATTAATGAAAATATTGAATAGTACCAGACCCAGGGCTGACATCTGTAGTACCCGACTAGATATGCCCTCCAGTTTGATAGCGAACTGCTCTTTTTGAGTATAGTCTTTCAACCACTTGTGCACGCACCTTACAGTAATTTCATCTAGACAGTGTTTCCCTAGTTTGCTTTTGAGAATGTCATGTGGGACTGTCAAATGGTTTACTAAAATCAAGATACATCATGTTTACTGCTTTCCCCCATCCACTAGATCAGTAACACTGTAGAAGAAAATTAGGTTGGTTTGGCATGATTTGTTCTTGACAAATCCACACTGGCTATTTCTTACAACCCTATTCTTCTCTAGGCCAGGGGTGCCCAAACTTACTGGCCCTCCGAGCCACATATGACAATCATCAGAAGTTTGAGAGCCGGGGCACACCTGCCGGGAGCGGGGGCTGGGGCTTCAGCCTGCTCCTGCTGAAGCCCTGAGATCCCTCCCCTCGGGGCAGAAGCCCCCACCCCACTGCAAGGCAGAGGTCCCGAGCTTCCCCCCCAGTCTGGTGGGGTATGGGGGGCTCTGAGAGCTGTACTTAAATGGTAAAAGAACCACATGTGGCTTGCAAGCCACAGTTTGGCCACCCCTGCTCTAGGTGCTTACAAATTGATTGTTTAATAATTTGTTCCAGTATCTTTCTGGGTATCAAAGTTAGGCTGATTTGTCTATAATTTGCTGGCTGCTCTGTTTCCACTTTTTAAAGTTTGCATTTCTCCAATCCTCTGGGACCTGGCCTATCCTCCAGGAGTTCTTGAAAATAATTGCTAACTGTTCCAAGATTGCTTCAGCTAATTCCTTAAGTACCTAGGCTGAATTAATCAAGCCCTGCTGATTTGAATACATCTAACTTATCTAAATATTCTTTACCCTGTTCTTTCCCTATTTTGGCTTGCATTCCTTTCACCTTGTTGTTAATATTGTGTTGAGTATCTGGTCACCATTAACCTTTTGAGTCAAGTCTGAAGCAAAATAGTGTTTAAACACTCAGCCTTTTTGACTTCATCAGTTATTAGCTGTCCTTCCCCGCTAAGTAGGGGATCTTCACTTTCTGTTGTCTTTCTCTTGTTTCTAATGTATTTAAAGAATCTCCTCTTATTGCCTTTTGTGTCCCTTGCCAAGTGTAACTCATCTTGTGCCTTAGTCTTACTGATTTTGTTCCTGTGTGCTTAGCAATTTGCCCATGTTACCATTTTTTGTAGGATTCCTTTTTGATTGTCAAGTGCATGGTAAGATGGGTTAACAAGCTCCCCCCTGTTGTGGGCTGGGAGCGATGTGTTTGAACCCGTTTTAGAAACTCTTTTCTAGCCTAGCTATAGTAGGAATGCTGCTGTTTTTGGAACTGTACCTTGGACAATTCTTCAACACACAGCCTGCTGCCCAGTAGTGTTATATGGATAGAATTTGTCAACTACTGTAGATAAAGCTTTAATAGTCATCTGAAGATCTGTTTAGATTTTTTTTAAGCAAGTATTTGAATCAGGTAGAGAGCACAACCTCTCCCACTTCCTCTGCAGTTCTAGTAGGCTGAACAGCAGCTGTCTCTTCCCTTTTGCATGGCTCCAGCATGGCAGTTGCTGTTGTACAAGTTCTGCAGTGTAGGAGGGGGAGGAGAGAGTAGTAGCTATGGTTGCTCCATTGCCTGCTTCTCTGCTGGGTTGTAGGAGCCCCAGGGCAAGCAGGACAGGAGCCTACCATGCTCTACTTGCCCCCGGAGAAATAAAGTACTGATTGTTGTCCTGCCTTTTCTGTTAAATATTTGGCCTTCAGGCTGAAACTGTTAGACACCTGGTTTTAGAGCACCTGGGCAAGCATAAAGGGTAGAGTGGGAAAGTGGAGAAAAGGCTACGGGAGGGGATGTGTGCATACC
The DNA here is from genome assembly GCF_013100865.1 of Trachemys scripta elegans. Classification (NCBI taxonomy): domain Eukaryota; kingdom Metazoa; phylum Chordata; order Testudines; family Emydidae; genus Trachemys; species Trachemys scripta. The sequence continues at coordinate 163,180,607 of NC_048298.1, read as the reverse complement.
TGAAGGGAAAACAGAATTGAGAGAGAGATAGAGGATGGGAAGAATGAAATTAAAGAAAATTCATCAGGAGGATGAGAAACTAGAAGGGAATGAAATGCAGGAGCCCTGGTAACTTTCATTAACAAAAGTGTGCAGCAAGGACCCTCTGTGCCTGTCTGGGTTTATAAATAAGTAGGTGGAGTGAAAGAAATCTTTAAAGTTTGTACTGTCACCCTTTCTGAGTCACTTCCTGGGTATGTGTGACATTCCCCAGGTAGCATGCTGAAACAGAATTTTTAAACCAGGTTTCTGAAATAGTTTGAACATAACATCAGAAATGTAGGGCTGATAGGGACCCCAAGAAGTCATCAAGTTCCACTCCCTGGGCTGAGGCAGTAAATGTAGACCATCCCTGGCAGATGCTTTAAGAACAGGTTGTACAACTGCCTTTTGAAGCCTATTCCAGAGTTCAAAATAACCTTTGTAGTTAGGAAAAGCTTTCTACTATCTAACCTAAATCTCCCCTGGCTCCATATTCAGTCTGTTACTCCATGTCCACCAAAAGCAGGACACGTAGAACAATTGACCAGTCTTCCTTATAACAGCCTTTAATGCTTTTGAAGACTTAGTAGGTGCTCACTACCTTTATTCTTCTTTTCACAAGAGTAACTATGCCTATTTTAACCTTTCCCCTCTCCACTGTCACTGTATAAACCATCTTAAGATATGTTCTAAAGCAGTGTTTGGCTAATACTTGCAACCGCAGGGTGGGAGTGATCCTTGAAGGGGCAGGCTTGGGTATACTAGAATGAATGCATTTCCAAAATCAAGATATAGCATGCTGTAGAAGGAGTGATAAAACTGGATTCAGTTCTCCTTTCTACCCATCCCTGTCCCAGCTGCAGTGGAGCACACACAGAAAGGGCTGGAATGGATGGTGAAGCTGCTTTGTCAGCAGCTGAATTGCAGTGAAATGTGTGAAGGAGGTGGGGCTGCTGTATTCATGAATACTACAGATGCTGATTGGCTGACCTATAAGGGAGGTTTTGTCTTACACTGGAGTTAAATCAAAACGAGTTGTCAGGAAGAACAACCAGGAAACATAGTAATGAGCTGCTACTACCTTTGGCTAGAATGCTTTAAGGTCATGAGGCAAAGGGCTGGGCCATTAAATGGGAAGAACCTAATTGCCCTACCTCCAGTAAACTTAAGATTTATTTGGCCAGGGGAGCCTCAGATCAGTAGGACTCTTAACAATTAATTGCAGTGTTGGTTGAATGAAAAATATCACCTCATATACCTTCTCACTCAACTGAGAAATCATTGAGAGCGTGGAACAGAGCTTGTTCCCTTGAACAGCTGGATGCAGGCTTTGCAGAGGGAGGCTAAAGACGTTACCTTACCTACCTAACAGGGATGGGTGGAGGGGGCAAGATCTAAGTAGGCCACAGCTGGATTTTTTTTTTAACTCCTTGGCCTTCCTATTAAAAATAAATATCCTGTTTTGAAAAGGCTGTATAGTTACTGAATATGCTACTAGTCACAGGTACTGAATTTAAATCAGGCCTGCTGAGGTAATGCTAGTTGATGCAGAGTGGGCCTGCCACTGGTCTACATCTGACTAGGAGAATCTCATGATTCAGTGCTGAGATGAGCTTCTGGCTCATCAACTGTAGGGATGCGCTGAGAGGGGACTGTGGGGCAACTAGCTTGGCAACAGCACATAACACAGGAAGTAGGTTAGGTGTCCTGCTAGCCTCTGCTCACGGGATGCAGGTTGATTTCATCAGGTGGTGGATTATGTTGCCCTTTATCTAGCTCCCTACAAAAACTCTGCCCTGTACAGCAGTAGCATCCCCCTACAGTTCTGACTACAGAATGTTATCAATACTGATGTATGTGGGAGTATCTTAAATGGATATTCATATACTACATTAGCAGTTGCTGGAGTTTAGAAAAAGCCTTCCTGGTGAGGCAAGCTCCTTTTGATTATGGAACCAATAGGGGAGAACTAATGGCAGGAATATTTGTAAGATTTTCTTTAAAGGCAAAACTGACATTTAGAGAAACTGTTAAATTCAGGCTCTTGACTGCCACAATGACTATCCGTCTCTGGATGAGTAAACAAGAAGGGGATGCTTGTCATTAGTAACAAATACTAATAATATGGCAAAAACCTGCTGTTCCTGCCCATCCATGGTTGTGAGGGCCTGCTCTCTGGTTACATGTTCCCTAGACTTTGAGAGCAGAGAGCTTTGCCTATGCAACATGGACAACTCCTCCTCCTCACCCCCCCCCCCCCCCCCCCCCCGCTTCAAAAACAAAAATCTCAGTTAGAGGTTGGGAGGGCCTGCTCTCTGCCCCTTGTTATGACCTTGCTATTCAGTAGCTTCCATTTGTTTGCTCTTTAGGGGAGGGTAGAAGCTGCCTTTTCTAAACTATATACCACCATCTACTGTAACTGTCCAACTCCACTTAAGGTAGGTCTACACAGCAAAGAAAAAACCCCAGATGGCCCATGCCAGCTGGCTCTGGCTCCAAGGCTATTTCATGGCTGTGCAGACCTCTGGGCTCTAGGGCCCTGTGGGGTTGAGAGCCCAGGCTCAGCCGTCTACACAGCCATGAAGCAGTGCTACAGCCCAAGGCCCCCAAGCTGGCTGGCATAGGCCAGCTGTAGTTTTTTTTTTATGGTATGTCTGTACAGCTGCAGTGGCTTTTAAACATAGGAGTTGAGAATCAATATGGGTTGGGGGACAGGAGAGAGAAAACAAGGTGTTAGTTGTAGTCCTCTAATGCCTCTCAAAGCACACTGCAGCAGGACAGCTCTCTACTCTGGAAGGCCAGATCCTCAAGTCTGGTATCTTGCAGCACTCAAAAAATGAAGAGAGCTTCTGAAGGATGAGTATGTAATTTTAATCAAATATTTTCATGAAACAGGTAAATTTGGACAGTGCTGCATCAGTGGCCTATAGTGGTTTGCCCAAAGCAGGGGGAGATTAATTTAGACTCATAAGCCTACCTCTATTGTGTATATAAGACACCTATGAAACCAACTGTTTCCCCACCTCCATGATACAAAATTCACCTTGGATTGCAGTGATTGTGTTAGCAGCAGTAATTACCATGTTGTGGAAGCTTTTCAAGAAGTTGTTCAAGTGGTTGGCAGGGGCCAGGAGGCCTAAGACTTTAGGAGGGGGATACTGCCAGACCACTTAACCTAAGCAGCATCAGGTCATTGGTACTTTTCTGAAGACTACAGTAGAATAGCTGATTGGTTCTCTCCATTGCAGTATCTTTTAGATGATTTAAGGTTAGTCCTGAACTACCACAAAACTGATGGCTGTTAGTCACAGCATTTTACCAATTTCCAGTTTGAGTAATTGCATTAGGCCTAGTGCTCTAAACTGGAGTGTTGCTGCTAAGTTGGCACCATATTTTAGCCCTAGAGTAAGCTGTATTATCTGACTCTCTATCCCTTTACTTTGGAAATTCACCAAGAAGGAGCCTCCACAGATAATCATTGATTTGGAACACTGAGTGAGAACACACATTTATGGGAAGTAGACACATGCAAGAAAGATCAACTGCTAACCATGAATGACCAGCTATTTTATAAGTTAGTTATAATATGCTTGAGTCCAGGCAACACATGATTTTGCTTGGGCCTGCTAAAAGGCAGCAGTTCTCAGCTTAACTTATTTTCTCTTCTATTTGAGGGGCTAGATCATTTCACCTTGAACTCCTTCATCCAGATGGTTACCCAAGTCTCAAATTCCAAGCTGGTTTTTTATTCACTGTAGTTCAAGAGAACAATTCCTCCCACACAACTCTCCCAAGTAGAAGAGATCTTTTTGAAAGGGTGGGATAGAGAACATCTTGGGACAGCACTCTTACCAGGGAATTGCTCATTCCAGGCGATATAGAGCAGTGGTTTTCAAGCTGGGGTCTGCAGACTATGTTTAAAATTTCCAAAGGAGTCTGCAGCTCTATCTGAAATTTAGGGGTCCACCAATGAAAAAAAGGGTGAAAGCCACTGCTGTAGAGTGCCTCCTTACAAACATTTAGAACAGTCCTAACATTTTAGCCACAATGTGCCATGTTCCACTGTGTGAAGAGATTGCAGCCTTGGCATGTCAAGGTCTTCTCACTCACTGGGGAAGTGAATGCTTCCCTGCTCACTGTATAGTACAGAGTGGAACATAATTTATCAGACTTAAGGAAATTCTTAGCATTTGAGTCAACAACCTTAGGGAATTAGTCAGTTTGAAATCTGAATATCCACGTACAAGAGATTTCACAGGCCTGGAGTCAGTCTTATGAGAGACCAGGTACAGCATAGGTGCAAGCAAACTTCCCCATATGCTGCCTTCCTTGTGTCAGTCCTCATCTGAGGAGACACCTTTTAGAGAGCCAGGGTAGTTCAGTCTCCAGGGTCCATCTGTTCCTGATCATGCTCCTGAGACTGCTAACAAGTCATTTAGTACAGAGTGGTGATAATTTGTGATGTGGACATTTCCCCATGCTCAAAGGTTATTTAGCCATTGACTCACTTCTCTATAATTTAATTACTCACTAGGCTCCAGGCCAGATGTGGAACCTCTTGATCAGCTGTCAAATCTCCTTATCAGCTGAGCCATCCAAGAATTTCAATTTTTTCTGGAAAAGCAAATACGCTTAGATGTTTGTGGATCAAAATGGACTTAACATTGTAAATTGATTACACCAGCTATAACTTAAAAGGTTATATTTTATTTAAACATACAGAGACACTGCATGTTACCTACAGCTGAAGAAATACATTTGTTCTCTAGACATTTAGAAAAATTAGCACATCCTTCTCAATGCGAGAAGATTAAAACTGGTCAAGCTAGGTCCCACTGGAAGTTCTGTGCACAGCTGGATCTGACCAGTAGCGTTAAGGTTCTTTTTGCTGCAGCTGCTCTTTTTCCTTGGCTTTTAGTTCTTGATTGTACCTATAGACAGAACATAAGCAAAGTCAGCATACAGCAAACCAATCATAGGAGTTTAACACATCCCTAGTAGTTACAATAGAACCTTTTCATACTATTCTTTGGGAGACATTTGAGCAGTAGCAGGAAGTCTTTAGTAGGGTAAAATGCACCCTTATCTGTAGGCAGAAACACTCCTGAAGATCAGATCAAATTTGATTTACAGGTAGAAGTTTGAGTTAAACTTTTGATTACATTACAAGTGAAGGCTCCCAACCAGCTGAGCAAGACAATTACTGCAAGATTCCAAAGTAAAATGGCTGACCACTTCTGGACTCATTTTAGCTTATTATTCCAAGTAACCATTTGGAATTGTGGTTTGCCCTCCCCATGAAATAGAGCTGGAGTGGAAGCTGGAGAGTGCTCTTCCCAGGGGCTTTTTTGCTGCCTATGCTAAATGAAGGAATTGATGGGATGGTTCAAGGGATACTAGTGGGAAGTCCAGAGAAATGCATGGCTAGTGGGAGGAGGATTGGGGGGGTTGAGGTTCAGGCCTATGGCAATACAGTTGCCTAAAGGGCAAGTGCACCCTCGGTAGCTTGAAGAGTGCGTCTTATGCTTGGTAGCCGAGACCCAGGAATGAGAATTCTGCACAGACATCTCCAGAGAAATTTTATTTGCTTCTGCAATGTTAAGTAATAGGGTTATGATTTAAGTTACAGCATCCCTTTAAAAGTTTTGCTTATCTATAATTCTTCTAGTTATGTTAGATATTTACAACCTTAACTCCATTTGCTTGGCATAAAAACACTGTCAACATTGTTCCCTGGGATGCGCAAAGTTAATCGTTCTGCAAGATTTTTTATACAAAGTGTTTAAGCCTGACTGTATTTACCTAGGTCTGTTTGTTATTTAGTGAGTGCTAACAAATACAAGAAATTCAGAAGCCACCCAAATAAAGAGTATTTATAGCGAAGAGCCTCCCAGTAGTATGTACATACCTCCAGATCCGAAAGAGCTGGGAACCACCGGCACAGCCAACGAAGAAATTCACGGTAAATAAACCCCAGTTTTTAGGAATAATAACTAGAGAATATCTTGACCAAATAAGGCCTGTTGGATAAAAAGCAAAGATTACCACTAAATACTCAAACATACATCTAATTACATTAAAAATCACTTGAGAAATGTTGATCAGACACTAAAAGGTATTCAAACGGTTATAGCATATGGACCGTGTCCTAACAGAAACATATAGACACATTACACGTCATTAGTGCCATGACAGCCCCTGTACACTTCTCAGCAAGCTGGACCTTAATTCTGCAGCAAGGTTCCAGACTGGAAGGCACTCTGGGGTAGCAGACTAGAAAATCTGCAGCAGTTTCAATTAAATTAAAAAAAAAAAAAATAGTAGTCAAAGATGGAAGTCAGTGCAGGTATCCCAGCATTATCGGTTTTGATACTGCGTTGTTTTACATATGCTTTAAAACTGAAAAGTAGGGACTGAGTCACGCATTGTCAAGAATGTCTATCAGAAGTTGTGAAGAGGCAAGAAGAGCGTGTGTGGGAAGACTCGAGTAAGTGGAGCTTTTGGCCCATCAGAAGGCATTGGCAACAGTTTGGGATGTGGTTTTAACAGAGCTGATATGCTGGAGTGATCAGCAGTGGAATAATTAATAATGCTGAAATTAAGTGTCACCCCATTAAGATGAATGTAATTCATACTTCTAAGCTACTGTTTCCAGATGGATGCAGATTCAGGAAGTCAGTACACTGACTTACACACGTATTTTACATGGAGAAACTTGAAAGTATAAGAATTAGGGCTTATCTACAAAGAAGGTTTTTCCAGTTATACTGGTTTAATTATATTAGTGTACTTACACCAGCTTCACTGCTGATGTTTAACATCCTCATGTGGACACTTATTCTAAAATACAAGTTGCTTTTTGGCTTGGTTTAAACTGCATCCACAGCACCATGACCTAAGCCCCAAAAAGGCCACTCAAGCTTGAATAAGTGTCCGCATGGAGAGCTATACTGGTACAACTCTAGCACTTTAAATTCACCCACTGCTTTTTATTAGTGTAACTTCCCATGTAGCTAAGCCCTTCTAGTGTTTAAAAAGTGAATTTAAATTCTGAAACAACTCCCTGGGAAGGGGTGGATTTTGTGGTGAATTCCATGGCCACAGAATACCTACAGCCCTCTCTATAATATAAGTAAGTTATCAGAAAATATCTAGGCTTATCATAGAAAGAGGGATCTTTTGATAAAAGACTGAAGTTAAAAAATTTAGCACATAATAGAATCCGTGAAACAGATTAATGTATAATTGAGCATTAATCTTGTGAAGAAGATTCTTTAAGAAGAAAAGATTACAAACTGGTGAGGATTCTGGTCAGAGGTGTAGAAACAGAATGCATTCACCTGTTGCCGTTAACACTGCAGACTGTGCTGTGCTGAGTTTCTCTGCTGGTCTGGTCATATCCGCCATTCCAGCACATACCAAACCCTGTAAAGAAAAGACACAGCCAACTTTAATCAGCAAAGTAATTATTTCACTTACTTATCACCAACACTCCTCTTAGTGCAGAAGTATCCAGAGAGCCCACTGCAGTTTGTGATGCAAAAGCATATACAAGGCTCATTTCCCAACTCAAAGTGCTTACAATTTCCATGGACAAGACAGAGGGGGAGGGGAAGGAATACAGCATATAAAGCAGAGAGATCAGAGCAATTGTTGGCAAACATGTTCATTCCTCAGTTTTTACTTTTGTGAGGGAGCAACAAGGGAACAGGAGGCAATGAATGAGTGGGGAAGTATTTGTTTTTATAACTCAGAAGATCCAGGGATGCCCAGGTTCTATCCTTTACAAAGAGTAACTACCCCACCTACTCTGTTTTACAGGAAAGCAGGTTAAGAGAGCTTGCTAGGTGGAGTGATTTGAGATCCTACAGGAGAATGCCATTTTAACACTTACCTCAAGCTTTAAACTGATTTTAGTTTAAAAATCTAGACAGATCACATCTTCCACACATTTACATTCAAATATGAAAATTTTAGACACCCGAGTAGCCTACCATTATAGCACATGTAGAGAAGGCAATAAGGACCTGCAGAGGGCGCTAAAACAGAAAGATGGTCAGGCAACATGATGGCAGCTGAACTTCAGTAGTGACAAAGGTGGAGCACATTGGAAGGAATAATCTAATATTCATTACCACATTTGAAGTTTACTGCACCAACCCTGGAAAAGAACCTGGTCTCATTGTCCTGATCAAGGAGAATTTTGGCTGATGATGCAGTTTAGCTCCAAATATTGTGTTCAGTTTTAGTCTCACTATTTCAATAGCAGAAATAGAAAGTCTAAAGATGAGTGATGCAAATGTTTATAGGCATGGAAAGACTTCCACATGAAGAGAAAGTAAAAAGATTAAGAGTTTTTAAAGAGGAGACACAAAGGTGTAGAAAAATGAATGGCATAAAGGTCAATTGGACTAGATGACCTCCTGAGGTCTCTTCCAACCCTAATCTTCTATGATTGGGTGCTCTTAATTACCTTCTTGTTATACAAAAAGACAGTGATTTGTCTACCTTTTCCACCACTAACCTGTGGAACTCACTACCACAAGTATCAGTAAGACTAAATGCTTGGTACGATTGAAAGAGGATGAGACATTTAATAAAACAGAATATCAGCATTTACAGAATTAACATATCAGGGAGAAAACTTACACTTTGGGGCATAAGCCAGCCAATAACTGACAAGGAATAGGATAATATTTCTCTCCTATGAGCCGGGTATTCCCTAGTTCTTCGCTGTGCAGTTTCTTGTGTCCAGTGCTGGACTTTGATGATACTGGACAAGATGGACGCTTGGTCTGATCTAGCATTGCAAGTCCTGAGTTCCCAGTTCAGGAAATGGAGCTGCAATCTTTATTAGATTATTGCAATAGTACAGTATGGCAGTGTTTTTGCCCTTTTCTCACGAAGTTTAAATATTTAATGTAGGACATATGGCAGAGTTCTTAGTGTCTTAGGTCATAGCTGAATCTAGCCACAATCAAGGTTTCTGCAAGTTTCTGGGTTTGATCAATTAGATTACCTGCAGTATTGCCAAGCATTCAGCAACACTGAGTCAGCTCCCCAAAAATTATGAGATTTGTTTAAAACTAATAGGTTAGGGTTTTTATTCACCTTCTGGTTTTCGAGCCTTTAGGCTTCATGTTTAAGCTTCTTTCTGGAACAATGAGGGCTAGAAACTTTAAATTTTAAGATGAAAGCTACTAAGTCACATAACCCCCCAGCTCCAGGGGTTTAAGACATACACCAACTATCACAAGGCTCAACCATATGTTGTTTAACATTGTTTTAGCCTAGTAGTGGCATCCATTTTTCAAATACAAAAGATAGAAATTGGTTTCCATGGGTCATACATGGGAATCAGTCTAAATATAAACCTAGTTTTTGAAGATGTACTTTTGAAAAAGCGGACTGTCTCACTTGCATGTGTGGCATCAGATGCCTTAAGCTTTATACAAAGGGGGGAGGGATAGCTCAGTGGTTTGAGCATTGGCCTGCTAAACCCAGGGTTGTGAGTTCAATCCTTGAGGGGGCCACTTGGGGATTTGGGGCAAAAATCAGTACTTGGTCCTGCTAGTGAAGGCAGGGGGCTGGACTCGATGACCTTTCAAGGTGCCTTCCAGTTCTAGGAGATAGAATATCGCCATTAATTTAAATTTAATTTAAAGGTAAATGAAATGCTGGAAAAATAATTATTTCAAGAATAGTTAGAACTCACATCTTCAAGAAAAGTGAGAAACAAACATTGATGGACCACTGATTATTAAAACTATCTAAAAAGAAGATTAACATACTGGCTAATGTCTTACTATTTTACCTATGTGGTATCACTGCCCTCTGCTGGACAGTATCAGTCTTGTTTAGTATCCAACTGGAAGCTTCTAGCCACTAAAGGATGATGAAACCTTATGGTCAGTAAGAAGTCCTTTGACTTGAGTAATAAAGGCTTATATGTTGTATGTTTTTGAAGCCAGAGGACTTGTGTTGTATTCTCAGTGCATCATGTATGTGGTTTATGTTGCCTAATATGTTAGGAGAGTCATGCAGGACTTATCTAGGAAAATATACAGTTTCAACACATCTAGTTAATATAGATTAACATAGCAAGCTCCTCACTGCCATACAGGGAAAAAGCTATTTTATGGAAGTTATATTATCAGAAGGCTACATACAATTCCAATTTCAGCTTGAGGGCAATGTTGTGGAGGCACAGGAAGCCTCTGGAGGGACTTTGCTACAAACTGAAGCTCTGAACAAAGGACTGATGACCCATCCCAGCTGGGGATGTATTCCAGAGACTTGATTTGAACCTGCAGTTTATTCTATCGCTGCTGCAAGCCTGAACCAAGAACTTTGCCATTACTGTATGTAATTGATTCCATTTAACCAATTCTAACTCTCATCTGTCTTTTTCCTTTTATGAATAAACCTTTAGATTTTAGATTCTAAAGAATTGACAACAGCATGATTTGTGGGTAAGATCTGATTTGTATATTGACCTGGGTCTGGGGCTTGGTCCTTTGGGATCAGGAGAACTTTTTCTTTTACTTGGGTATTGGTTTTCATAACCATTTGTCCCCATAACGAGTGGCACTGGTGGTAATACTGGGAAACTGGAGTGTCTAAGGAGATTGCTTGTGAGACTTGCGGTTAGCCAGTGGTGTAAGACCGAACTCCTCTTAGTCTGGCTGTTTTGGTTTGCGTTAGAGGTGGAAAAACCCCCAGCCTTGGGCTGTAACTGCCCTGTTTGAGCAATTTGTCCTGAGTTGGCACTCTCAGTTGGGTTCCGCCAGAACCGCATTGTCACAGAGGAGTTTTGCATTGGGCCTTGCAATAGTTGTTTCACAGCAGAGGCTCTTCAGTGAAAGTGTATCTCTTGCTGACCTCCAAGAATCAAACTGTTGTCACGTGTGTTCTCTACCATTAGAGCGAAGGTATAGTCATTCTGACACTCTCCACATTTTAAACACATAATCAGGACCTTAATAGCAAATTCTTTGATGGCACGGCCAAGACCATTCACGCCAAGAACTGGTCACTTTCCTCCTGGGTGGCTGAAAATCATTCCCTGACCTGCAGAAACGTTAACAATATCAGCGAAGTAACTTCTTATACTTACCCATTTCATAACAGGTGCCCAGAAAAACACTGTTTTGGGACCTGGGGAGAGAAAAAAACAACAACAACAACGCAACAGTTTGAGTTAAGGCATAATAAATTACACGCTCAGACATAGCTGTAATGGTACCAAAATGTATTTTTTAAAGCATTTGTATGAATCCCACAGTTGAGGGAGTAGTATTGTCTCATGCACAACACAGCCCATACAGTGAGAGCTTTTCTACTCTGCTCTGCTAATGCCTTTCTAGCCTGACCCACAACCCCTCTTCAACATTATGGTCTTAGCAGTAGTATCCAAGGCCATTTTGTTTTCTAGGTTATTAGAATGGCAAGTGAGCAAATAGCTGCAGTGTGAATAATGCAGCTGTGGCTAACACAACAAAAAAACGTGTGGTCCCAGCTAGTGGCACTATAGAAAGCTGTATCACTTGTAGATCCGCTCTTATGGCAATTCATGACACTAGTCCCACATATCTAGCATAGCATAAGGTTTTTTTTCCTCCCTGAATTCCAAAATACTTTACTGATGAGAGCACACCCAGGAAATCAGACTAGTGTCTCTACCAAAAGCTGTAGTATCGCCATCTCTTGTGTGACAACAGATCTGCTGCAACACCATATACAATTAAAAAGTGGAATTCAGGATGCAAAAGTAATTATCCATATTGGAATTTTCCCAGCAGGGCCACCATCCTCACCCGCATGCAAAAAAACCTTGAGTGACAACGAACAGTCAGGATCTTAGGTATGACTGATCCAGAACATGGTGGATACAATTTTCAGGAGCGTTTAATTTACGTAGAAACTTAAGTTCTGATTGACTTTGAGTGCAACATTCCGAGAGCAGATGGACAGGAAATGCCTATGTATTTGTGTCTCCCAAATACACATCAGACCTAAGGGTCAAAACTTTCAACTTCAAGTCGCAGAAGTTAGGCACCTAAGTCGGTGGCTTCCTTTTCAAGTCTGCTGACTTTCCATTGACTATAGACCCTATGAAAAAAATCGGGGTGCCTTATTTTTAGCACCTCACAATTAAAAATTGTCCTAAATGTTTTAACTGTCACTGTTGGCAGCAACTATTCCCTGTGAAAGTAAGAGTACAGGAGCATATCACCACTCTAACTTAAGGTTATAAAATCAGTTGCCACACATCTTTGAAGCAATTCAAGCCCTGTAAAATAGTTAGCAACAGTAACGGTTTAAAATACAACAACAACTGTTTTTACATTCTTGCACTGTGCTCCCAGACCCATACTGCTTGTAGAACAGAGATCTCTTGCTGATAATTTCCTTTCTTCCAGCAGCATCTCCCACAATACTGGAGATTTGGGTGGCTCCCCTCACCTCTGCAGCTCAAGGAGGTGGATCAGCATTTTGGTGCCATGTGCTCTAGCCACGTCCCCTCTGCTCCCACTTACTGTCCGATTTATTGGAAAGCTCTAAAACTTGAACTTGCATAAGATTTTTCAGAATTAACAAAATAACTACATACATTAGACCAATAAAGACAGCTGAATATCTGACTTTAGGCTCACGAGCCATCTAGGGCAGATAGAATTGTGGAAGATGCTGCCAGCAAAAAGAAAACTAATAGTAAGAAGTTTTTCATTCTGCCGTCCAGCATCTCCCAGAATTCTGGACATCTGGGAGGTAGTGAACAGCTGTAGGGAGAGTTATGGATAAAATTTGGTAGGAAAGAAGGGAATATCCACCCTCCTTTTTGAAAGCTCACTCAAAAGGCTACCTTATTTCTGGGGTACCACCTGCAGCACCTTCCTGCCAATGAGACCTCTTTAGAAGACAAAGTCCACCTCATAGTGATTCATGAAGGTGTTACCTTATAGACTTTTGCAAATTTCCAAAGCGGACTCACTTGCTCATTCTGCCCTTGAAGTTGCTAGGGATCTTGTGGAGTGCACCTTAATCCCTTCTAGAATAGGAATTTAAAATGCTTTATAGGCTTCCACCCAGCAACAGAGGACTTGGAATGTCTAAGTCTCTGGCATTTTGGGTGGAAGGAGGACACAGATAGCCCAATCTTTCTGTGGATTTTGTAAGCTGGAGACAGATTTTCAACACACTGACATCTAAGGTATGCTACATCTTTTCAGCTGGATACTGAGATTTTGGATAGAGGAAAGGAAGCACAAAACACTTGGGAAGTATGGAAGGAGGAATTTACCTCAGGAAGAATGGATTTTCTGGAGTCCTGAGCACTACCTTGGCCTCATGGAGCATGCTTTAAGGAACCTGAAGAGATAACTCTGCCAGCTTTGAAACTTGCCTGGCAGACGTGGCAGCTATTAAGAAACAAAATCTTAATGGATAAGTAAAATGCTGACACAGATGTCAAAGAGATGGGCTGGTCAAGGCCCTCAACACCAGCAGTAGGTCCCATTTTGGAAAGAATGGGCTGACCGCTGGGCTGGCTAACTGGACTGCTTGAAGGAATCTGGCTACCTGGGGGCTATCTGCCAGGAAGCAAAAGGATCCTGTGAATAGCATGCTCCTGATCTGGCATGTAATGGTACTAGGCTATCTATGCCTTCTTGGAGAAAATCCAAAATGGTTGGGATTCCTCGATTTGTCTTGTGCTCTTGACACCAGTAGTTGAATCTGGACCAGACAGAGGAGTAAGCATGTACAGTAACTCCTCACTTAAAGTCATACCGGTTAATGTTGTTTCGTTGCTGATCAATTAGGGAACATGCTCGTTTAAATTTGTGCAATGCTCCCTTCTAACGTCGTTTGGCAGCCGCCTGCTTTGTCTACTGTTTGCAGGAAGAGCAGCCCGTTGCAGCTAGCTGGTGGGGGCTTGGAACCAGGGTGGACCAGCAGCCCCCCCATCAGCTCCCAGTGCAGCAGCTGCCTGCAGTTCAGCTGTCCCTCCCCCCACTGCCATGTGCTGCTCCTGCCCTCTGCCTTAGAGCTGCTCCCCAAGACTCCTGCTTGCTGTGTGGGGGTGGAGGGAAGGAAGAGGGGGGCTGTTAGAGTGTCCCCATCCCCCCTGCTCCTGTTGCTTAAAACATACATCCATAGTTATGTTGTCTGACTAAACTTGGGACACTTTTCTCCTCAAGGGCAGACTGGAAATCAGAGTCAGCTTACCCATACTCCGCTCTAGAAGTTTATGCTCTGAGCTGTTTGGGTTCAAGTGTGCTTCCCAGCCCTCCAGGCTGGTGTCAGGTGTGAGAACTAGAGTAGTGGTTCTCAACCAGGGCTACGTGTACCCCTGGGGTATGCAGAGGTCTTCCAGGAGGTACATCAACTCATCTAGGTATTTGCCTAGTTTTACAACAGGCTACATAAAATGCACCATGAAATCAATATAAACTAAAATTTCATAACCCATGACTTGCTTATACTGCTCTATATACAGTACACTGAAATGTAAGTACACTTTTTATATTCCAATTTTATAATTATATGGTAAAATGAGAAAGTAAACGATTTTTTAGTAATAGTTGTTGTTACAAAATCAGACAAAAATACAGAAGGGTAAGCAAGTAGTTTCGAAGTGAGGTGAAACTTGGGGGACTCCTGAAAGGGATACAGTAGTCTGGAAAGGTTGAGAGCAACTGAACTAGAGGATCTGGAAGGCAGATGGGCATACCTTTGCGGACAGTATTGTGGGCTGATCACGGTATTGTAGGGAGTTGATCATCTGTGTTAGAACCCATATTCAATCTTTCATGCGTTCCAGGGAGTTGTCCTACCCCTTTAGAATAAAGGCTTGAAGGCATCCGCTACGTGACTGTGGCCATGGAGCAATCCCTATGCATGACCTCGGAGGCCCAACAGTTTAAGACATAGTGCTATAGTAGGCTTTCTGCAGCTCTGGAGCAAGACGACAGAATCCTGGATTTTCTGGAACCTCTCTTAAGTGTTTATTTCTGTGCCCAGATGAGTCTGGTGGATAGAATCAAGAAACTTTTTCGAACACCGATGAAGCCATGCACCTGCAGGAGATTCAACATCTGAGCCATGGCGTGGTGCTCCGCTGACTGCAATGGAGTGTTATTCAAGCTGTCATTCAGGTAGGTTCCCTGCAACTACTATTATCTTTGTAAAAACCCCAGAGGCAGACGATGGGTTAAATGGGAATGTTCAGTACTGATGTTTTGTGCTGCAGTCAAACCTCAGAAGTCTATAATGGCATGATCTGATGTGGATATGGATATGGAGATATGCATCTGTTAGATGTGCTTAAGTTTAGAAGCATGTGCCATTTCTGAAACCCCGCTGGGTCTCATTTTCCTTGGGGAGTGGAAGGGACTTTTCAGAACCCCCCTGAGTAAATTGGGAGGGAGGAAAGCTGATTAGAAGCTCTGGTTCTTTCTCCAGAGCACTCAGGCCCCCTTGTAAGACTAGGGAAGACTTATGGCCCCACAAATTTCCTTTCTTTGTTCTCCAGGCATCCCTTGGGACTTACCCCTCCACGTTGACTGGCTGGGGTCCTCCTCACTTTTGGAGCTTTACCTTGATCTCTACTGGGGTTCTGCTCCATTTGTCTAACATTGGAGTTGTGGCTACTTTGGTGGGAAGGGGACCCTATCTACCTGTCCAACTTGTAGCCCCAGAACCTAATGGAGTTCGGGTCGGTCAGGTGCAGTCCGGGCACAACACAACTCACCATCTCCTGAGACTTGGAAGGTTGCTTCACACAGAGTACTACTTGACTTTGACATGGTGCTTTCTTGGCTGCTCTGCCATACCTGTATAGGGGCAGAGGAGCCAGCAGGGAGGCAGCAGTAGAGGTGCAGGGTGGACTAAACTATTAGCGCATTAACCAATCCAGGCAGATGTAAGCTGAAAGGAAGAAACTGCTTCCTATCGCCCAAACTGAATAGGAAAGGAAGAACACTGCGCCCCACCCCCTCCACCCACACAGAATGGGGGCTGGAGCAATTGATCAACTACCTCATGCCAGGGAGTAATAAAATCTGGTGCATGATGAAGCGTAACCAGATCATGTGGTGTCAAAACACTAATCTGCCTCTGTAAGCGGCAGAGTGGAGGGGAACAGCCTAGATGTCCAGAACTGTGGGAGACACTGGGGTGCAAAAGACCTGCATTATTCTGCTTTGTTTTGGAAATGAAAATAATTCTACCTGGCTGGGCATATTTATGGTGCATGTCGAGCTATATAACATTCAATATTTTTAAAACAGCAGTTATCTTCTTATGGAAAGATCTTGGTTAGTGTGCCAGCATCACTTTCAGCAGAACTAACTGCTTTTGAGTCAGTCTAAACACTTCGAGGTCCCACAAAATTGGCATTAAATACTCAGACTGTTCATTTGTTGACAAGTGAAATTAAAACCATCTACAATGGTCTGTTTTTGGGACAGATTAGCAAGATTGTACCCTTATATTAAAGTAGAAAGTTCTCAGGACTCTTAAGCAAACATGTAGAATGTAATGCAAATTGAGTGAAACACATGGATTGGTTCCCAAGTACCAAGTTAAATCAGGACCATATTGCAGTTTTGTTAACAGATTAAAGCCCACAGCCCATTCAGTTTGTTCTGTCTGAATCCAGCCTTGTGTTTTTGGACTACAAGTTCTTCAGGACAAGAATGTGTTACATTTTATACATTGTATAGTACTGGGTACATTTAGGATACCAAGACTGATCTCAGATAAGATCACTAATATTTTATTATGCTGTAAGAAGTCTCTTGCAGCATAGTGCCATCAAACACTCCTTTTATCTATCAATTCCCTAGAATAGAGAATGGACTTGCAGAATTAGAGACTAGCTGTATGTTGAAAAAGGAACAAGGGAAAGATTCCAGAAAGCTTAGACTGAGATTCTCTAATTCAGACAGATTTAGCATGTAATATTTGATAAAAATACTGTCATAATGTCACATTGTTCCATGCAGTAAGCGGGTACTTCTCAATCTAAGAGAATCTGATTGTGCTGACGTACATCAATGGTGCTGCAGTTTTTTATTTTCACAGTTGCCATGTTACATTATGAGAGTATTTACGGTTAATGCACATCAGTACCATTCATTTTAAAGAATAGGCAAGAATCCTCTAGGGGATGCCAGGTTCATTATCCCCTCCTCTCCTAGAAGGTTCCCGCTGTTCTCACTCATTTATAAAAAAGAAACAACAATTCTATGACCTGACCTAGCATTTGGGTCAGCAAGGGAACATCAGCTGCAAATGCATCATTAACATGTCCCTAGGTACCGGATATGATGAACACTGCATATCCTCATACTCTAATAAAAATGCCTATTTAAGAAATGTACTAGCAGGCAAACACAGATGTGTTATACCCTACTGACTCACAACAGGGGCAGGGGTATCGATGGCTTAAACAGCAGTTCTTGAAGTGTCATGCACCCATACTCAATTCATAAGTAAATTCATAAGTAAATGAATACTCAGCAGGATTTAAACAATATTCTGTACTCCATTGCATTCAAGATTTGAGCCCTAAATTAGATTTTTAAGTCAGCCTACATTGTGGGAAAAATGCCTTATACAGAATAGCAGCAGTGTATTATGCTGGCACTAGTAAAATCAAGCCTCATTAGGAGACAATTGCTTGGTAAACATGAAACTAAAATAGAGTTATTCTTATACGGTATAAAGGCTTTGCAACTCCTGAAGTTTGCTAGAACAGCCTAACACTTCAAGCGGTAACTCTGCCTTTGTAATATGCTATTAGATTCACAGATCTAGTTTTACAATAATCACTGGTAGCTTGCACTTCTACATAGGTTATAAATTGCTGAATTATAAAGTTTGACACGGACATTCTACTCAACAATCAAAGATTAAAAACATTCATGACTATACTAAGTGTGAAGTACCAGCATATTATACTAAGTTCTCTTTAGAAGGGAGAGCCTCCTGAATAGAGTAAATAGACTGAAGGCAGATATAGCAGGTCATTACAAGTAGCTGAAAGTCCATGCTGTTATACAGGTGCAATTTGAAGTCACATGCGTAACCTCTCCCCCCCCTCCAAATGGGGGCTCTTGTTTCCATGGAATGTGATGTAGTGAGCAGTGATGCTGTTGTACATGTTCCCCAAAGTTTGGGCATGTTGCTGCCCCCTGGCTGGAAGCACAGTCATCTTTGTTACCCCAAATAGCTGTTGCTTCCACCTTCTCTGATTAACAGTCATATTCCAGCTGCCACAGAACCTTCAGACTCCAACATTCCATCTGGTTCTCCCTGGGCCCAGTGATGATTGAACCTGGTGATACTCTAAATAAAGAGCTTTCAACCATGATTGTAGCGGTTTCCATCACATCACACTGACTCAGACATTATAGACTACAGAAGGGGTGGGCAAACTATGGCCCAGGGGCCGCATCCAGCCCTCCAGCTGGTTTAAACTAGCTCTCGAGCTCCTGTTGGGGAAGCGGGGTCTGGGGCTTGCCCTGCTCCTGTGCTCCAGCTGGGGAGTGGGGTCCAAGGCCACTCTGTGAGCATACGCAAAGGGTCCTGGAAGCAGCAGCATGTCCCACCCCCTCCAGCTCCTACGCTTAGGGGCAACCAGAGGGCTGCGCGCACTGCCCCCGCCCCAAGCACCTCCCCCACAGCTCCCATTGGCCGGGAACTGCAGCTAATGGGAGCTGCAGGGGCAGTGCCCGCGGATGGGGCAGCATACAGAGCCGCCTGGCCACATCTACGCATAGGAGCTGGAGGGGGGACATGCTGTTGCTTCAGTTAAGTGCCACCCGAAGCCTGCACTGCCTGACCCCCTCCCGAACCCCAACCCCCTTCCCCAGCCTGAACTCGTTTCTGGCCCCACCCCAGAGCCCACACCCCCAGCCAGAGCCTTCACCATCCTGTGCCCCAACCCCCTGCCCCAGCCCTGATCCCCCTCCCGCCCTCTGAACCCCTTGGTCCCAGCCTGAGCACCCTCCTACACCCCAAATCCCTCATCCCCAGCACCCACACCTCCAGCCTTTCCCCTTCCCCTCCCATGCACCCCAACCCCCAGCCCCCTCCCGCATCCTGAACTCATTTCTGGCCCCATCAGAGAGCCTGCACCCCCAGCCACAGCCCTCACCCCCTCCTGCACGCCAACCCCAATTTCGTGAGCATTCATGGCCCACCATACAATTTGCATACCAAGATGTGGCCCTTGGGCCAAAAAGCTTGCCCACCCCTGGACTACAGAGTGACAATTCTTGAATATTAGATAGCATAGAAAGTTTCCTTACCTGGCTCCTTCGACACTGCCTGGGAAGTTTCTTTACTAAATCAGATTTAAATAGGTCTGCTAGGACTTCCCCCTCAGTGTGGAAACTCATCCATAGCCTTACTCCTGTTTAAGCTTTTCCCTCCCATCCACCTTCTAGGCCTTTTAGATTTGCAACACTAATGGTAGACAGGTCTAAAGTCTGACCTACTTCTTCCAGCTATGTCTTAGGATCTTCCCAGGGAGGGTGCCTAGATAATGTCTTGTTCCAGAGGATGTGGCTGTATTTATTTTGGAACCTGGAGTGGCACAGGGTTGAGTAGATGCACTGCCTGTTTATTTACTGACTGCATGTCAAGATCATAGTATTTAAAGCCTTAAGAAAGAGAAGACCAGTCTGAGGGCCAGGCCATGGACCTACGTCCACCTGTGACGGCAACTAGTAGGCTCAAGTGCTAAGCACTCATAGCATAATCTTAATCAAGGGCCCCCCAAATTCAAATGCTTTCTTTCTCATATGCTTGCCTGAGCATCAGTGGCATCCTTCCGTGCAATAAAGTCCAGTACCTATTTCTTCCAGATTATGGTGGGGTTTTTCCACAAACATTTTCATGTTCATTTATGCTGGTGTGGGTGATGTTTTACTCCTACATTCAGGAAAATGCCTGTTCAAGTTATGTTCAGTATTTGTGATAGGGCCCACAAGCTTCCAAGCATGTATTTATGCAAACATCTAATTATTTTCTATGTATTTTCCCCTAAAAATACTTTAGTGTCCCTGCAGCAAATGCAATGATCAGTAACAAATCCCATAAGCCAGCACACATGCACTTGAGGGGAAAAGTTGCATGTGAATCTGTTTGGAATTTTAAAACTAATACTTGAAAAAAATTTGACAAAACCCTCAAGAAATTGTTCCTCAAATTATTAATGGGGTTTTAAATTGACAATGAGTTGGTTCAGAGACTCAAGAGGAGGGAGAGAACAGTTTGTTTGTAAGCTCTTCCTCAGAAGAGAAGTAACTCAAGAATGTGACAAAAGTGCTGCGTTTTGATTGATAGCCTCCACATGCATTTTGATCATCATAATAAAAATAAATTAAAGACACTTTATGAAGCTTGGAATGAATTACACATGTCTACACTTCGTCCCCAGTGTAACTATTATTACATCAGGGATAAATTTGGGTCATAAAAATACAAGGTCATCTTATACTTCCTGCTCCTAACAAGGAAGGCACAGTACACTGATGAAGTAATATATAAGTCACACCAAGAGATAGACTCTCTGCTTCGTTCATGAATCCCTTGCTGAAATCTGACTATCCATCCCTGATTAAGATGCTTTAAACAGTGAACACATGACAGAACACAAGCCAAGTCACATCTCTCTGCTGCTAACACTAGCTTTCCACCAAGTGGCAGCCAATCGGAAGTGGGGGAGTTGGCTTGGCACCTCCCATTTGTCAGAAGCTTTCACTGTCTTCTAGCATCCTGAATTAGTTTGAAAAACATTACCCAAATGCAAGATTTTTTTTTTAGCATTTCAGCCAAAGTTTTCTACAAGTCAAAGTAAAGGGATTTCTCTTAGTCAGACACAAGCGATTTAGAATCTAGGTAAAAAGTCACTTATCAAATGAGGCTATCAAACTAGGCCTCACCAAGGACAGATGACTGTACATTAACCACTTTCCTTTTAGTACAAACAAGAATATTTCCGCGTTGGATGGCTTTTGTTCTAGTTAAATGTGCACAATAGCCCTGGAAATGAAGCTCTCTATTCATAGAGCAGGTACAGAAGGGGCAAAAGTAAGAAGTTCAGTTCCATACCCACTGACCCTTCGCTGAAGCTGCCTATACACATTATGACAATTGTTCTTTTGACAAGGATATCTTTCTTTTAGAAACAGGATCACTACAACAGTTTGGAATTCCAGCTTCAACATTTAGAAAAGGCATGGAGCAGGAACGGCCGAAGTTCAACTCACAGGCCAAATTCACAAACCTGCATAATGTAGCTTACAATCTTTAATATTGATGGTGCAGTTTAAATAAAGAGTGTATGTACATGCCAGGAAGTATCATCACCGTGGACCATCTAACTGAAATTGGCTTCATTTTTGGTCAGCTTAGAATAACAGAAAAGTTTTAGACACAGTTACTCAATTTGGTGACAAGGGTTTGCACTGATCTAAATTAATCTAAACTATCTGAACCAATTCTTGTTAAACCAGTGCAATCTTTATTTTGAGAGAAGACTTTTGTTGTAGAAAAATGACCAAATGACTGAAAGCTAAATTCCCTTACTGCATAATCATGATGCACCCAAGAACACATTCTGGATAGATGAAAAGTCAAGAACATGTATTACATTAAAGAAAAACAGTGGAAAAAGCAGTCCATGGAAGACTTCACATTTCCTCAGGTATCTTGTGAAATCTATTTACATAGCAGATTCTAAAATGGAAGAACCACTTGCTTGAGGAAAAAAAAGCAGGTGAAGATAGTTTTTTATTTAAATAAAAAACTCATTGGCTTCTTTTATTTTAGAGCTACTTCAACTACAGAGCATTAGCTTCTGAACCTGCACATAGGGGAAGCCAAAGGTTGAGCCAGAAGTGGCTCATTTCAGATAAGAAAATGAAGACAAGCAGCAGTTTGTTTTTAAAGGATTATACTTGAAGATAAGAGATCTCTACTGTTTCTTTTCCCTTTTCTCAGTCAGATTGATCCGAAGAAGATTATGGTTAACAAGTTCAGACCTGTGTCAGCATCATCACTATTGTATTATTAGACTATCTGTAAAAGGGCAGTATCAACACACTTAATATGTTTACATGCAACTAGCTAGAAACCCCACTGCAGTTAATGAAGAGTTACAAGATTTTGGATTTTTCTTTTTAAAGGGAAAGAAATTCATTTCAAAGCTTGCAGAGAATGTTCCCATAAGTAAAATAAACTTGCTAATTTGTGTTAGAGCAACAATATCACTCATTGTTTCCCCAATACTTCCCCCCACGTACTCTATAGAAGTGTAAACCAACTATTAAAGAAAAAACTAGTGTCTGTCAATTTGATGCTAAACACCACAGCAACAATCCTGTAGTGGCATATCCATAAGTGATATCCTAATGTCCAATAGGTTCCCTGCCTCAAAAAACAAACAAACAAACAAAAAAAACCACAATTTTTTAAAGCCACCTCGGTTCCTTCAGAAACAAATATTACTGATCACTGAGACTGCAAAGTGCATTTCAAGATCAGAAAAGCAATAAGATACTATAGGATCCCTTAGTTATTGTATAGTGATCTATTACATCCATCCCTGTACTCTTAGCAAGTTCCCCAGTACACTAGGTTTGTATGTCCAGGTGCCTACTAGACTCTAAGGATCTTCTGCTTTTCACCGTCCTCTGGTTACAGGAAGCTCTGTTTGGAATATAGACACGTTTAAAGAAAGTCTTTCCGGTGAAGATCAGAGAGCTTTTCCAAAGAGATCTTGTAACACTCCCTGAAGGCAGCTAGGCTCCGGGTGGGTCAGAACTCCCCCAACAGCTAATCCCACAGCTGAACCCTCAACAGAAGGCCATTTATGAGCTGCCTTGTCCTAGAGAAGAGCAAATCCTCATAAGTTTGCCCCAATTTACCATTCAAAAACGATGATTTAGAAACCCAACCTCTGCCCGCCCCGCACACCCTGGAAGCAGGTGCCGTGGCGGTACCACCCTGCCCTCCCACAGGCCAAGGAAAGCGGGGTGCAGAGATGGAGCGACGGGGCCCAAGGTCACAGCGAGCCCCGGCCGGACTCCGGCTCCGCCCCGACCCAGCCTCTCTGTGCCGCGAGTTGGGGGGCTCCCAGCGCCTCAAACCCGGGACCGCCGCCCCGCAGCCAGCCCCGGCCGGGAGCCCCGAGCGCTCGTCATCCCCTCGGGCAGGGTGAGCCGGGTCCCGCCCGGCCCAGCCGAAGCGGGGCGCAGCCACAGCCCTCCCCCATCCGCCCTGGGGCGGCGCAGCCGGTACCTGCCGGGTGGTTGTACAGGGGCCGCAGCCGCGGCGGCAGCTTGAGTTCGATCCGGTCAAGCAGCCGGTGGTAGGAGGCGCGGAGCCCCGCGACGGCGGCCATGTCGGCGGGGAGAGACTAGAGGGCCCCGGGCTGCTCTAGGGTCCCAGTAACAGCAGCGGCTACAGCTACTGCTCCAGCGTCCTTCCGCGACCCGCCGCCCTTCGGCTTCCCTCCCAGCCGCCCTCCGCGACCCGACGCCGCTTCGCGAGAGGAGGACCCCGCTGTACTTCACGCTGATTGGGCCGCTGGGAGGCGAGGGGGCGGGGTCGAGCAGCTCGCCGAGCGCTATTAGTTAACAGGACCTCCTCCTCCCCCGGCGCCCCTCCCTGCTGACGCTACGTCTATTTGGGGGCGGTGGGGAAACACTTTCCGGCCATCTTTGATAAGGGCAGGAACATCCTTTCCATTCTGGCTGCCGTGCTACCCAAACTAAACATGGCTGCCTTGGCGCTTCAGTGTCCCGGCCAAGCTGGCAGACGCAGATGAAAGACATTGGAAGTGTAGGCAGCTTTTTGTGCCCAAATACAAGATGGCCGCTGTATGACTTCACCGCCTGAATCCACAGAGCCAAATGGTCACGTTCTCGCGATAGACGTAAGTCTCGAGCGCTGTGAATGGGGCAGGGGCGGAGTCAGGGGCGGGGTGAGATGGGGGCGGGGAGCGGAGGAGCTGCCGCTGTCGCTCGTTCCTCGGTGGCGGCTCAGCGGCAGGCGGGTGCGTGCGCGCGCGAGCGAGTACCGCGCGGGCGGGCGGCTGGGTCTCCATGGTGAGCGTGGGGGGCGGCTGCCGCCGGCGGAGAGTCTGAGCCTCCCCTCCCCGCGGTGCCATGTCCCGGGGGTGCTGCCCTCACCTGCTGTGGGACGTGCGGAAGCGGAGCCTGGGGCTGGAGGAGCCCGGTCTGCTGCGGAGACACTACCTAGGTGAGCGGGGGGAGGGGCGGGCGTTGCCGGCCGCTTGGAGCAGCCGGGGGGGGGGGGGGGCTTCGTCCCCCCCCCGCCCCAGCGGGGAAGGGGGCAGCTGAGCCCCCCCCCCCCCCGGGGGGCGGGGGGGGGGGGTGTGCCGCACGGGGTGTGGCTCTGCTGGCCCCCCCCCCCCCCGCGGCCCCGATCACTGTGCTTTGGTCAGTCCCCTCCCCGCGGGCCGCGGCCTCGCCCCGGCCTCTCTGCGGGCTGATGAGAAACCGCTACCCCGAAATGTCAGTCACCGCGTGAAAAGTTTCCCCCCCTGCGCCTGGGTGGGTGACCCGGGTCCAAAGGATGTTGCGGGGTTAGGAAACAGGCGCTGGAACAGTTTGTATAGTGGGGGTGCTGAGAGCCATTGACCCAACTGTCAACCCTGTTATGTGATGGGAACCACTTCCAGCCAGGGGGTGCGGCAGCATTCCCAGCACCCCTAGACCCAGCACCTATGGTACGAACCACCAGTGGGTGGAAACATAACGCCTCTCTGCCCGTCCTCGGCTGCCTGGCTCTGCCTTTTCTTTCCAGCCCAGAAAACGGACCCGGGGGTAATAAAGCGTCTCAGTCCAGTGACAAAATGCATTGCATGCTTACTCGGAACAGTCAGAGCCCTGTCTGTGTCAGCTGGTGCAACTCACAGTGAAGTGGCTCAGGAGTTTCTGACAAAAGCATGTGAACACCACTGCTACTGTGATTGTTTGAATAGATTGTGTGTCTTTCTGGTTCCTTGAGCTTGCAGTGCTACACAGATGACTTTTGAAACTATCATCTTAAAACACCTATTTATTTAATATTCCTTTACTTGTGTTAAAAACATCTCAGGATCATTAAAAAGGGTAGCTTTTAAAAATGCCACTTAATTCTCACCCATTGGTGCTGTGTGTTTGCTCTTTGTATTTTATTAATATTGGACAATAACATTAGATTGATGAAAAGAACAGAAGTACGTGTGGCACCTTAGAGACTAACAAATTTATTTGAGCATAAATAAATTTGTTAGTCTCTAAGGTGCCACAAGTACTCCTGTTCTTTTTGCGGATACAGACTAACACGGCTGCTACTCTGAAACCTGTCATTAGATTGGTGAGTTTTACTTTCTAGCTCTCATATATTACCCAAATACTGCTGCTGTTTTAAGTTTCCAACGCCAGTGTTTTACTCCAAAATAACTGTTGAAATTTTAGGGTGGGAGGAAAGCAATGATTATTGTATTTAGTTTTGTAGTCCCCCCCTCACCCAAAGCTCTTTGGAGAAGGGACAGTTCTTCTCTGTTTGGAGCTCCATTGTGCTAGGTACTATATAATCTCTTTTAGGGCCTCTAGGTTCTGCTGGAATAGTAATAGTAATATAGTATTCCTTTAAATTGGGTACAGTAAGGCCACTGGAGTGAAATTTTACCTAAACACCTGTGACTTTTTAAACCAAAGAACCAATGTAAAAGGTATAATGCTTTATTTTTATGAAGAAGCATTATATTTCTATTTCTATAGCTTGATCTGCTCTGGTTTCCAGTTGGTTTTCCAGGAAAATTTAAGGTGGTGTTTGACCTAGTAAGTCCTCAATATTTTTGTCTGTCTCCCCTTGTGTCATACCTTGACAACTGTAATCAGCCTAGTGCATGGATATGGTGATAGAACTTGAATACCCAGGTGACTTGATGCTTATAAAGGCCTAGATTAAAAAAAACAGTGCCCCAGTTTGAAGAGGGAATGGGAGCAATTTGGTGGCCAAATTAGAGAAATTAATTTGTTGAACTTCAGGAGATACTGCTAGACCTACTATTTTTTTCCAACCTTTTCCTGTGGCGGTTGAATGGGGCTATAAGGGGGTAGGGAGGGGTGAATTTTATTTGTGAAGTGTTAGGAGGTTCCTGTCCAATATAACCTTTGTATATGTCTTTTTTTTAAAAATGGAAAGTACAAGCCCTTGGGTTTTTTCTAACAGTTTCTAATTAAATCAAAAAGTTTGATAATTTTATAGTAACGGTCAATATTTCAGTGAGATACCAATTCTATGTAATCTTGCTAGCTGGCTTCTGTTTCTAGTTGCTCAGTCCTTACTGCAAACTTACTGTAAGCTGCTCCAAAGAAGTGCAGACCTTAACTGCAGTTCAGTACTATAGTGGACCAGGACATATTTGAATTGTACCCAAAATATTATTTAAAAATAAATGGTATTCAACTCCTTTGTCATTGACACACCTGCTTGGTCTTGTGCCAAAAATATAAATTATTGCTAATCAAGATGCTACTTTTTTTAATGCTGTAGTCACCTTTTGGTCTCTGGTAAAACTGATCTTAATCAAAAGGACATATCTGCGATTAACATGCATTTGATCATGTACATATAGGTATCTTCTGTGGTTCAACAGGAAACTGGAATGAGACCACAAACTCATTTCATATAGGTTATGGCCAGACAGCCAATAGGTGGCAAAGATTATTAGTCTGTAGTGATATAGACTGAATTAGAGGTGACAGTCTCAGTAATCTTCTAAGGACCACCTGATCATCCATTCCACTACTCTGATATTCTACCAGACAGAACTCTTATTCTAAAAAAAAAAAGTACACACTTTGACTTGTTGTCTGTATAGTAATATCGTGTTAATCAGTGGTGGTAATTCACTCGCGGGCCGTGAGACAGTTTGTTTACATTGGCATGCTGCCCTCAGCTCCCAGTAGCTGTGGTTTGCCATTCCCGGTCAATGGGAGCTGCAGGAACTGGAGTGGGCCGCAGGGATGTGCTGGCAGCCGCTTCCCACAGCTCCCAGTGGCCGGGAACAGCGAACCGCGGCCACTGGGAACTGCGGGTAGCTGTGCCAACGTAAACAAACTGTCTTGTGGCCCACCTGCGGATTACCCTGACAGGCGTGTGCAGGCTGCAGGTTGCCCACCACTGATGTTAATGCTTCAGGCCCTGAATGTACTTTTTTGTAAATCTGTTGAAACTGTTTTGGGTAAACAATTGAAACAAAAATGGATTATCCCATTCCCTTCCACCCCCAAACCCCATTGTTAATATATTGCCAAATTGTTGGTAATGTGTTGTGTGTGTGTGTATTGAAGGACCCAACACACCATATACATACATTTACAGTAAAAGCTGTGTTATCCGTCCCTATACCAACCGGACAGCTCTATATACCGCCATTTCTAATCTTCATAGAAAGTCCGGTTTATAGTCCGGTTGGTGTGGGGCCGGCAGGCTCCCTACTTGGCTTCGTGTGGCTCCCCAGAAGCAGTGACGTGTCCCTGCTGCTCCTAGGCAGAGGAACCCATGAGGAGTTCAAAGTGCGGGAGAGGGTGTGGGGTTGGGAGGCGGGAGGGATTCCGGGTGCTGGATCCGGGGGGTGCTCACCTCGGGCAGCTCCCTGCAAGTGGCAACCTGTCCCTGCTGGTCCTAGGTGGAGGAGCTAGACCAGCACGCTGCACGCTGTCTCCGCCCGCAGGCGCTGCCCTGGCGGTTCCTGTTGGCTGCAGTTCCTGGCCAATGGGAGCTGCAGAGCCAGCACTTGGGGCAGGGTAGGGGCAGCACACAGAGCCACCTGCCCTGCCTCCGCCTAGAAGCATCTGGGACAGGTTGCTGCTTGTGGGGAGCCGCCTGAGGTGAGCGCCCCACAGATCCGGCACCCTGAGCCCTTTCCCACACCTCAACCCGCTGCCCCAAGCCCCCTCCTGCACTCAAATTCCCTCCCACACCCCCTCCCGCACCCAAACTCCCTCCCTCTTAGTTAACCGGCATTTTTCACTTACTGGCACCCTCCCATTCTCCTAACATGCCGGATAAAACAGCTTTTACTGCATATGGTAATATTTCCCTTTAATCTACAATCTAGTGAAAGATTGGAGGGTGGTGCAGTCTATAATCCTTTCCCTATTAATTTTTACTTAAAATGCCACTTGGCTTGTTCTGAAAGTCTAGTAATGGGCTGGCAGTCAAATGACTCATACTGCCTTATGGTGATTGGGAGCTCTGATACTAAACTTGGTTGAGCTTGAGCACCTAGGTTGACAGGTTGAATTGCTACAGTAGCTAGTCTAACAAAGATATCTAGGTTACATTGTATCGTCCTATGTAGATTTCCCACAGGAGGAATTTAGGTGTGCCAGGAAACGGAGGTTGATCTTGAAATGTTTCTAAATAATTGTCCCCACTGTGTCCCTCTGAAGTCCTATAAAACTCCTGATAGCATTCTGAAAGAGAGGCTTCTGCAAGGGTGAGTTTGTGGATGTGTGTTTGAGGGGGAAATGTCTCTAAGGATCCCATCTGCAGTGATAGAGGAGACAATCAAGCCCATCATATCACTGCAGTTATACCTGCAGCTGTGATTTTTGTCAGCATTGCAAGTTAATTAGGCTCAATCAGTGCTCATATCTGAGATCTCCAAGGAAGACCAAGGTGCTGCAAGAAGCTGTTGGTGATTCATTAGGTGGCACTGTCCCCTGAGTCAACTTGATCAGTGTCCTAGTAGATGAAATTGAGCTTCTGGGAGTGCCATCTCTTTGAGATATGAAACTGAGGTCCTTTCAACTTTCAGTTATTAAATATTTCTTGGCGCTTTTGCAAGTGTAGAATAGTAAATCATGGTATTCTACTCAAATTCCTTTTTGGATGATTACTCTGTCTGCTTAAAGGCCCTCTGCAGTTTTAATTAGATGTAGTATTCTTTGCCACCACTAGCCCTAAACTGTTCATTTTTGGTGTGTGGTATTGTAGTGCGCTGTGAAACAGCTGACATGGTGGTAGGATTTTAGTGATGAATCAAGTTAGTGCTCTTAACATAGGCTGATACTTTAAAATGCTTAGATATATTAACGCATTTTGGCATCTTCAGAATCAATGCAACTATATAAATGTGATATCTTGTATATTTTAGAATCTTTAATGAAAAAGTAGCAGCAGTGTTGCCTTGCAAAGAGGAAAATAGATTAATAATTTGTTAGAAGTATCCCATATTAATAGGGTCTACTTGCTTTTCTGTGAGAGGGATAGTGCTGCTGAAGATTACTTTGAACTCTATAATGAAAGACTTCTCTTTATAAACTAGTCACAGAAAATCCATACTCCTGAAATACTAAAATATTTTACAAACAGGAATTCATTACTGGTTTGTTATTCAGAATGATTCTCAACAGTGTGTGGCACACCGTTTGGCACAGCAATAAACAAAATAACCCCTGGCCCCCAAATATTCAATTTTATTACCTTTTCTTCTTCTTTCCTATTTTCTTCCCTCCCGCTAATCTGGAATTTTTAAGCTTGCCAAATATTGTGGGTATGATGCAACACCTCGTGAGCTCTAATTTTTGTGTTTGTTTTTTTAAAAACAAAACCGTACTTTGTTAAATTCTGTACTTGAAGGCATCTGTTTTTGTTTACCAGAGGGAGCGTTTAATATTAAACTATTCCTTTGTGGCTCTTGGAATATGCAGATGGTTTGAAATCTATGAAGTAACTACTGGAATGCCTGCAGTTCAGTGCACTGGGGTCAGATCTGGGCATTTATCTGGTAATACTTCAATTGCTGGTGCCAGAGAGAGAGCTGCAGATGTCTTTTCATATACATAGACCTGGGAGATAGGAGGACTGGCCAGCCAATTTATATATGTGGTTAGTTGGTCCTGTCTATACAATAAAGAACTGCGGTAGAACCTGATTGCAGCCTAACGTCCAGTTACAGTGCTGTTCATGGGTAAGGTTGAAACAGAGTATATCTATATAGGGCCCATGTATGGACACAACCAATTGTGAAGTTTACCATGATAGAAACTCATTACGCCATTGGTTAAAATAAGAAAAAAAAATCTTTAGTGTATTATAAGAATTGAGCATCACGCTTGGACATCAGGTTCTTCCTGAAACATACTGTACAGCACAATAAGGGTGGAGGTAGAGAGAAATTAATTCTTCACAATGAAAAGTAAGGTAGAATCAAGGCATCAGTTGTCTCATACAGAAAAATAAAATAGAGCTGAAAAAGTAAGACAGTAAGAAAATACAGATTGAGGAAGAGAACTGTTGGAGTACAAATAGTGTGAAAAATGGGGAAAATAACAATCTGAATGTAATCAGTCTTCTAAAAATTGAAACTAGTCCGGGTCAAAGACCAGCTTTGCAGTTCTGATGTAAACGGTTGCTATGTTGGACTATAGGAAGTACCTACAATGTAGTTAATATTACACTCATGGTACAATAATGCTAATTTTTCATTATTCTGGGGTATACGTTTAATTTTTTTATATCCCATTGGCATTAATTTGAATAAAAATATAATATACATAATGAACACAAACCAGTGTGGGGGGAGAGGTGCTTTGTTGTTTTTCCTTATATATTTCTGGCAAGTTAACTGCTCTTTGAAAAAGAATCATCTTCACTGTCTGATTACAAGGACCCAAATGATTGACTGCTATTTTAATGTGAATGGTGTTGGTCCTGATGCGCAGCATCCTCCACTGCTCTTTGGCATGTGCCCAGAATACTAGCGCAGCAATGATATATTGTGGCACATACAAAACATTTTCTCAAATGAAAGTAATTGAGGATTTCAGAAGGACATAACTTCCCCCTAAAGTTGTTTTATCCATAATGTTCACTGAACAGTAGCAATCTGTGCAGGCATATTTGGGCATGCAAGATGGTAATTAGAAGGCAAATAGCGAATCTGAAAGAACATATAACCTAAAACATGAACATATATTTAAGAATGGAATTTAATTTGTTTATCAGAGACAGGAAATTTGTGATAGCATTGGTGCATTCTGTGGACTTCCAGGGATTATGTAGGGCTCTTAAGGAGCATAGTGACGTTGCTGAGAAGCTAAATTACTACTTTGTGTCATTCTTCACCACAGAGAATGATGAGGCAGTACCAACATCAGGCATACTCTTTTCAATTAATAAAGATGAGAAACAGTCAGTGACTAGTCTATCAGTTTGCTTCTGCACCTCCTTGTTTGACACCATAAAGAGTGGTAAGTCATCAGGACCTGTTGCTATTCAGCCAAGAGTTGTGAAGGACTTAATGAAGAGACTGAGGGCAAGTCTACGCTACAAAATTAAGTCGACCTAAGTTACGTGGATGTACAGCCACCACAGTGATTGAATCAGTTTTACACATCCATACTACGTTCCTTGTGCTGGCAATGCGTGTCCTCATTAGGAGCACTCACACCGAATTAACTGCCAGTGTGGGGCATTGTGGGATGATTTCTGAAAGGCAGCAACAGTCAATGTAAGCAACGCAGTGTCTACACTGACACTGTTGATCTGACTACATCAACTGAAGCACTAGGCCTCTCACGGAGGTGGGGTTATTAAGTCAATGTAATGGGCAAGTTACATTGGTGGGAGCTCCATTTTAGTATAGACGTTTACAGAGTTAGATCGATGTAAGGCAGCTTATGTCGACCTAACTCTGTATTGTAGACCATGGCTGAGTCACTAATAAACCCTGTCATATAATCTCTCACTAAAATCAGTTACTATATCAGAGAATAGAATAGTAACAAATGTTACACCTATATTTTAAAATGTTTTGGGGGTACTCTTTGCAATTACAGATCAATAAACCTTATTTTAATGCCAGAAAACTTAGCAGAAATTACTAAATATATTAATTTAAGTTTTTAAATAGTATAACATGGCAAAACAAACACAGCTTCTATAAAGGAAAATTGTGCCTTTTAATATATTAGAATTTTAGCTTGGCAACAAAATAGGACATAAAGGAAAACTGGCTGATATAATTTAAGTCCCTGTCAAGAGATTATATCCTAACGTGCATGCACAAAGGGGCAGAATTAATGTTGCATGAACCACCCTGGCTATGGTATTTCCTAAATTTTGTGTTTGACTGGGCAGTCTTCATATGCTTATAGCATAACGTTGTTTATTGTAATAGAAATATATAAAACAATGAATGAGAATGAAAATGAGAGAAAAATTGAGTCCTCTATTTATCCTTTGCCATAAAACAAAAGGACATCCAACAAAATAGATAAATTAAAAACTGATAAAAATAGATGGATAATTTAAAATTTTTACTCAGTGCATAATTAATCTACAGAATATATTGCCACCAAATATCAATGAGGATTCAGAAAAGGATTTGACATAGCTAATGTAAACCTCTTCAGCTACATCTGAATGGATAAAAAGTGTATAAGGGATATAAACTCCATGCTTCAGGATCAAAGTGTCCACTGAATGATGGAAGAAACTTTACTCATGGCCAGGTTATTCCATTTTGGCAATAAATTTAATAGGTTTTTATGCATTGTGTGCTAAAGTTTAATTACTAATTAATAAAATAGATTAATAATTTTGTCTATTTTGTTGGATGTCCCCTTGTTCTTTCCTCTTAATCCTTCTTACATCTTTAGCACCCAACCCCATAGTTCTTTGTAACCCAGTTTTGCCAACCCCAAGTATTAAAAAATCATGAGTGAACCCCTCACCCCCCAAATCATGATATTTAAAAAATAATGAATTTTGGTTTCTTTGCCTTTGGACCTTTTTGCCTTTAGGGTTCTTGTTCTCAAGCTTTTCTCAGTAACCACGTGGGCTAGAAATTTACTTTATTTTTAAAAGAAAGCTGAAGTTGTCTCAGTCACATGCTTCAGGAGCTGAGTGTTCAAGAATAACACCAAATACCCTGAGAATTATGATTTAAAATGGTGAGACTCCTCCACTTTTAACACTAGTGTGGATGTAAGATTTGAGCCCCTGGGTTAAAATGTGTACAGGAAACAACCCCCCTTCCCACTTTAGAAGATGAAGATGGGCTCCAGCTGCATTTCTGCTGGGACATTGTGCATCATCTTGTGGAGTTAGCTGAGCTCATGATCAAGAATGGATGACCCATTTCTGATAAAATAAAGACCCTTCCCACTGATACTTTCATTCTTTTTAGAACCAACCTTAATAAACCTTTTTTTGAGGTTCTGAATTGTTTAGAAGTTATGTGGTTTTATGTGAAAGACCTGTTTTTGCAAGATATTCAGACCAATTTTGCAGACCGAAGGGGTTTCATTAGTCTGGATCTTTATCTGTAACTTGGTAGAACAAAACAGACATGTGGAACTTTTGAGTTCATTTGTCCTTACCCCAAAATTTGATGTCAAATCAGATTTTTTTTTTTTTTAAATGGAGGAAGAAAAGGGAATTAAGGGGGAACCTAAAATGGAGAGATTATAGTGCCACAGGAGAAAGGTTTCTTCTGTAAAGTAAGTTCAGCTCATTGTATATTAAAACCTGTTGAATGAAAGCTGCATAAGCTATAGCACAACATATTTACCACAAGCAGCAATAGGTCAAAATGTAAAGAGTCTTCAATAGGTGTTGAGCACACGTAGTATTTAAATGGGTAAAAGTGTTGTAGGATACCATTTGTCAGGCTACAAAAATGAAAGTGAGGCTACCTCTCTTTATGGTTTATGTAGATGATAATTTTTTTTTATCTCAAAGTAAAAGTTTTGGGTTGTCTTATGGAATAATAGAGATGCAACCGCCACCATTAATATAGCAACATTAATTTGAAAAAGACTTTGTGATATGATTGATGCAAGTTTGTTGCATCCTATCGGACTTGGCTGAATTTTGCATTTTCTGTACTATGACCAAGATGTTTTGTTCAGCACTGTGGACATTCAGACCAGATAAACTCCTATAGTGTAATCAAACTTGCCACACTTCAGCAAACAGCGCAATTTTTGTTTTGGTTGTATTTGTTTTATTAGTGAAGGTTTAATGATGCCAATTTGAGCCAGGGCTAGTGCATGTAAATGTTCAGTAAGCTTTTTCATGTGCCTCTGTCAGTACGTCTCATCCTGCTGTATAGCTCTTAAAAATGCCATGGTACGCTGGTGTCCTTGACCAAAGTCCCACCTTTTGCCCCACATGCAGACTGTCAGTCTCTTTTGCTTCTTTGTACTTTAGAGGTATTTAATATTGTTTATAAAGCACGTTAGGGTCACTTATGGTTAAAGGGACAACTTAAATTAAGGTGTACACAATTTAATATGATAAATTCCTTTTAAAAATAAGTAAAAATAACTGGGCTATAATTAAAAGGAATGTCACCAGACCGTTATAACTGGACCCAATCTTTGGATCTCTATCTGCCACCTCTCCTTGGGATGTGGGACTCCCCAGTCCAACTGCTGTAATCCCTGAAACCTGTATTCTGACCTCCTAAACCTCCCCAGTTGCTTTGAATGCTTCCCAAGAACTCCACCCATTGAGCACTAAAGTTTATAGTTTAACTCTTGAGGATGTGTGGCAGATAGAGCAAGGAATCCTGGCATTGCAAAGAAAGTTCTTAAACACACATGCTTTACTGATAGCAAAGGAGAGTTACATATGTTTAAACTCTTCAACTTCTCCTCCTCTCCATCCCCTGATACTCACCATTCCTGATTGTGTTTGGTCAACGTCCTTGGGGAAGGGCCAAATCCCTCTCGTCCCATACTCCTCCAGCTATATCTTCTGTTTTATGAGGTGGAATGGCTCTCCTTGCTTGAGATTTTGTCTTTCAAAAGCAGGCACCTTTTTCTGTCGTCTGCTGAGGATTTTCCTTGCTTCAACCCAAGTCAGTGGCTCTGCTGGTAGCAACCCCACTGACTCACCAGGGTAGGCGTATTAAATGTTGATGCCCCTTTGGTGTCCATGTTACACTTTCTAAGATGTTGTCCGTTTCTGCTACAAAAAGGGAGTTTTTAATCCACACTCATAAATGATATTTTACAAAACAAAAAAGAATTAATAAATTGACGCACATCTTCTCTACATTGTCACAAGGGATGCTTAAACCATTGCGCTAATTCCATTTTATGGAGAAACTTTCATTTAAAATTCTAGTAAAAATATAGAACATTCATTAATGTGTTTTTTCCTTCTTTAAATATCAAGCTAATGATAATTTACTATAATTTATCTTCCACTGTTTTGTCTTATTGAAGCTTTTGTGAAACCTGATGGGACCACAAAATATACATTTCAGGGAGCAAGGCTTGACATTTTTTTTTCACTAGTCCACAATCAGTGCTGGAAAATCATTTGTACTGATCTTCCAATTAAGCACTTTTGTAACAGTGTTCCCCACGTGTTACCTCACTAACCACTAGAGCTTAATGTTTAGTATTTGAATGTTGACATTTTATATTTCCATTGGTATAAAACATTTGCTTGTGGGTCTGGTAGCTTGTAAAGCATTAGACCTTAACAATCACCATCCTAAACTGGTCTCTGGATCGAGATCCAGGACTAAATATAGCAAATATCAGATCTGCATTTCAGGCAATATAGTCAGGGTGGATTTGATTTAAATCATGATTTAAATCACTAGTCAGGAAGACTCAATTTAATCATGGATTTCTACATAAAAGTGCATTCTTGTTGATTGTTAGAACCTTAATACGTTTTCTTCACAACTCCGAGAGAGATGTAGGTTTAATTTTTAGAAGGTACACACTATATATTTTTTTAAGTGATTTATTTTGAAAACTTTTCAGATTAGTTTTACAGCTATATCAGAAAATGAATGATTGGTTATTTCATTTACCAAAGGTAATTGAAGCAGATATTTATGAAGTCATTGGGAGGTGAACTATCTCCCATTCAACAGGTTATCATTAATATTTGGAGGATTTTCTTGCCATGCTGTATTAGGAGGAGAACATCACTGTGATGTTATTGACATGAACTGTGACCGTGTAGCTCATTGTTGCAACTAGGGTGACCAGATGGCAAGAACAAAATATCGGGATGCATGGGGGGCAGTCACAGGCTCACCTCCCCCCCCGCCCCTCTGGAGCCATGGGGGAAGGGGGATACAAAGCCTGAGGAAGCTGCG
Source organism: Trachemys scripta elegans (assembly GCF_013100865.1). Taxonomy (NCBI): domain Eukaryota; kingdom Metazoa; phylum Chordata; order Testudines; family Emydidae; genus Trachemys; species Trachemys scripta. Next base: position 163,144,411 of record NC_048298.1, on the reverse strand, counting down.
GGTCGGGGGCGCATGGCCCCGGCTTCGGCTGTAGCCCTGCCACGGGTTGGGGGCGCACCCCTCCTCCCCCCCACTCCAGCCTGCTGCAAGCTGCGGGTTGGGGGCACATGGCCCCAGCCCCTGCCACAAGCATATGACACTAGTTCCTGCCCGCAGCCCCGCTGCGAGCCATGGGCATAGGGCCCCAACTGCAGCCCCGCTGCTTACCTGGGGGATGGTTTCCCACCCCCTGGGAAGCACCTGGCAGGTTCCTCTGGCTCCTAAGGTCAGCAGCAGCCAGTGGGGTCTCCACTCCACGTACTACGCCTGCCACAAGCACTGGATCCATCTGCCATTGGCTGGAAGCTGTGGAGGCGGGACTTATTTGGGGGCGTGAGTAGCACGCAGCGCCCCAAGGTCAGGGGCAGCCGGGGGGAGAGGGGGGGTCTGCGCCCTGTCCGCACCCGCAGTTCCCATTGGCTGTGATGGAGCCAGCGCTTGTGGTAGATGCAGCACACAGACACACACACACCCCCGGTCGCCCCTGTGCCTAGGGGCCGGGCCGTAGGGTCCTGCTGCCTGCCATTTCCTGGGAGCTGCCCCAAATAAGCACTGCTGGGACCCCAGGTTAGCACTCACCAGTGTACTCCTCCAGCCCTGAGCCAAAATCTCGGGACAAATGGTGTCCCAACTGTACATCGGTCGGGATGCAGGACAAACAACTAAATATCAGGACATCTGGTCACCCTAGTTGCAACCAGGGTCCTATGGTTGCACCCGGTCTTGTACAGAGGAGGTCAAGTGGGGTGTCTATAGAAAGATTGTAGTTTGCTGGTTATGATTATGCTTTCTGTATGTGTGTATCGTTTTTGTATTTGAAGTTATGAATATTGGCTATGTACTTGTATCTCAATATGTTTGATTCTAAGTAGCCTCAGTGAAGCATTTGGTCAGTTTCTTGAGAAAGGACTAGTCTCAGTAAGTGCCCAATCAAGAAACACTTAACTGACAATGGACTTTGGGAGATGCCAATCCACATCTGAGCTTTCCTGGGAACTGTTCAAACTTACATATAAACAATGGCGTTGGCCTGCAAAAAGCTGAATCATTCATAGACATGTGACTTGCCCAGGTGGCTAAAAACTCTATCTTGTTGCTGTGACTTTGCACAGAAGAACAAAGGGATTTTTGCCCACAAGAGAGAATATAAAAGGCCCTGGAAGGCCCTCCATTTTGTCTTCAGCTGGCTTAAGAGATGGCCCCTCCACCCCCAAGAGATGCTTGAAAGAAACTGGAACAAAGGACAGTAACTATGGGGGTGTGAGTGATTGCTGTACCCAGACTAGGAAGGAGTCCAGTCTGTGAAAGAAGCTTATTGGAACATCTCTAAGGGTATGTCTACACTACGAAATTAGGTTGAATTTATAGAAGTCGATTTTTAGGAAGCGATTTTATACAGTCGATTGTGTGTGTCCCCACTAAGCGCATTAACTCGGCAGAGTGTGTCCACAGTACCATGGCTAGCGTCAATTTTCAGAGTGTTGCACTGTGGGTAGCTATCCCTCAGTGTCCGCCGCCCATTGGAATTCTGGGTTGAGCTCCCAATGCCTGATGGGGCAAAAACATTGTCGCGGGTGGTTTTGGTACATGTAGTCAGTCGCCCCTTCCTCCGTGAAAGCAAAGGCAGACAATCGTTTTGTGCCTTTTATCCGTGCAGACGCCATACTGCTTTCAGCAGAGGGTGCAGTAGGACTGCTAACTGTCGTCATCCAACCACCGCTTCTGCTGCAACTCTGCTTTCCTGGTGCCATGAATTGACCTCGCAGATCCTCTCGTCGTTCGGTATAAATATCTATTCTCGTGGCATCTGTCATTATCCACTGCTTCCGCTGCAACTCTGGTCTCCTGCTCGAGTCTGGATAGCGAATTTCTCCATGTCTGTCATGGGCTTCCGGGAACGTGTGTTCTTCCTCAGGAAATGTGCACGGTGCTAACTGTCGTCCTCCACCACTTCCGCTACAGCTCTGCTCTCCTGGTGCCATGAATCCACCTCGCAGGTCCTCTCGTCGTTCGGTATAAATATCTATTCTCGTGGCATCCGTCGTCATCCACTGCTTCTGCTGCAACTCTGCTCTCCTGCAGACGCCACACCACGGCAAGCATGGAGCCTACTCAACTCACCACTGCTGTTGTGAGAATTGTAAACACCTCGCGCATTATCCTGCAGTATGTGAAGAACCAGAACCTGAAAAGCAGGCGTGGAGGCGACGACAGCGCGATCGCGATAGTGATGAGGACATGGACACAGACTTTTCTCAAAGCACGGGCCATGGCAATTTGGACATCATGGTGGTAATGGGGCAGGTTCATGCCGTGGAATGCCGATTCTGTGCCCGGGAAACAAGCACAAACTAGTGGGACCGCATAGTGTTGCAGGTCTGGGGAGATTCCCAGTGGCTGTGAAACTTTCGCATGCATAAGGGCACTTTCATGGAACTTTGTGACTTGCTTTCCCCTGCCCTGAAGTGCAAGAATACCAAGATGAGAGCAGCCCTCACAGTTGAGAAGCGAGTGGCGATAGCCCTGTGGAAGCTTGCAATGCCAGACAGCTACCGGTCAGTTGGGAATCAATTTGGAGTGGGTAAATCTACTGTGGGGGCTGCTATGATCCAAGTAGCCAATGCAATCACTGAGTTGCTGCTATCAAGGGTAGTGACTCTTGGAAATGTGCAGGTCATAGTGGATGTCTTGGCGGCAGTGGGATTCCCCATCTGTGTTGGGGCGATAAATGGAACGCATATCCCTATCTTAGGACCGGACCACCTTGGCAGCCAGTACATAAACCGCAAGGGGTACTTTTCAGTGGTGCTGCAAGCACTGGTGGATCACAAGGGACGTTTCACCGACATCAATGTGGGATGGCCGGGAAAGATACATGACGCTCGCATCTTCAGGAACTCTGGTCTTTTTGAACAGCTGCAGGAAGGGACTTACTTCCCAGACCAGAAAATAACTATTGGGGATGTTGAAATGCCTATAGTTATCCTTGGGGACACATCCTATCCTTAATGCCATGGCTCACGAAGCCATGCATGGGCAGCCTGGACAATGGTAAGGAGCTGTTCAACTATAGGCTGAGCAAGTGCAGAATGGTGGTAGAATGTGCATTTGGACGTTTAAAAGTGCGCTGGTGCAGTTTACTGACTCGGACAGACCTCAGCGAAACCAATATTCCAATTGTTATTGCCGCTTACTGTGTGCTCTGCAATATCTGTGAGAGTAAGGGGGAGAGGTTTATGGTGGGGTGGGAGGTTGAGACAAATCGCCTGGTCACTGATTACGCGCAGTCAGACACCAGGACGATTAGAAGAGCACAGCAAGGCGTGCTGCGCATCAGAGAAGCTTTCAAAACCAGTTTCATGACTGGCCAGGCTACGGTGTGACAATTCTGTTTGTTCCTCCTTGATGAAAATCTGCCTATAAGCTAGCCACTCTCCCCTCCCGCCCCTCGATCACCGCTTGCAGAGGCAATAAAGTCATTATTGTTTCAAAATAATGCATTCTTTATTAATTCATCACACAAATGGGATAACTGCTAAGGTAGCCCGGGAGGGGTGGAGGAGGAGAGAAACACCGGGTGGAGTGGTGGATGAGGGGAGGAGGGGAGTACAAGGCCTCACTGCACTTCAAAACTTATTGAATGCTAACCTTCTGTTGCTTGGGCAGTCCTCTGGGGTGGAGTGGTTGGGTGCCCGGAGGGGGGCCCCCCCGCGTTCTTGGGCATCTGGGTGAGGAGGCTATGGAACTTGGGGAGGAGGGTGGGTGGTTACACAGGGGCAGCAGCGGTGGTCTGTGCTCCTGCTGCCTTTCCTGCAGCTCCACCGGAGCATATCAGTTTGATCCCCCAGTAGCCTCAGCATTGCATCCTGCCTCCGCTCATCGTGCTGCTGTCATCTCTCATTTTGCTCCCGCCACCTCTCATCTTATTTGTCCCTCCTGTTCTCATGTTCATTTTCTGCTTTCCTGGACTCTGACATTGTTTGCTTCCATGCATTCTGCTGAGCTCTTTCACTGCGGGAGGACTGCATGAGAACATTTTGTCATAAGTGCATTTTTTTCGCCGCCTTATCTGCGCTAGCCTCTGGGACGGAGATGATAGGGGTAGCGTTGAAACATTTGCAGCTGCAGGAAGAAAAAAAGGGAGAGTAGTATTTAAAAAGACACATTTTAGAGAACAATGGGTTGACTCTTTCACGGTGAACCAAACTGTTAACATTACATAGCACATGTGCTTTCGGTACAAGGTCGCATTTTGTCTCTTAGGGTATGTCTACACTACGGGATTACTCCAAATGTACAGAATTCGATTTTTGGCAACTGATTGTATAAAGTCGAGTGCATGCGGCCACACTAAGCACATTAATTCGGCGGTGTGCGTCCATGTACCAAGGCTAGCGTCAACTTCTGGAGCGTTGCACTGTGGGTAGCTATCCCATAGTTCCCGCAGTCTCCCCCACCCATTGGAATTCTGGGTTGGGATCCCAATGCCTGATGGGGCCAATAATTTGTCGCGAGTGGTTATGGGTAAATGTCGTCAGTCAGTCCTCCCTCCCTGAAAGCAATGGCAGACAATCATTTCGTGCCCTTTTCCCTGGATTGCCCGGGCAGACGCCATAGCACGGCAACCATGGAGCCCATTCAGCCTTTTTTCACTGTCACCGTATGTCTACTGGATGCTGTTGACAGACGCGGTACTGCAGCGCTACATAGCAGCATCCCCTTGCCTTTGCAAGTTAGCAAAGATGGTTACCAGCCATACTGTACCATCTGCTGCTTTGCAAGTTGGCAAAGATGGTTACCAGTCATACTCTACCGTCTTTTGCTGTCATGAGTGCTCCTGGCTGGCCTCGGTGAGGTCAGTCAGGGGCGCCTGGACAAAAATGGGAATGACTCCCCAGGTCATTCTTTTCTTTAAGTTTTGTCTAATGGAGAGTCAGTCCTGCCTAGAATATCAAGCAAGCCTACTAAAGAACCAGAGAGGCAAACGGCCGCTCCGGGTCAGAGCCCCAGACATCCCGCAGAAATGATGAGCTGCATGCCATTCTAGGGAGTGCCCCTACAACAACCCCACCCATTGCTTCCCTCCTCCCCCACTCCTCCCGGGCTACTTTGGCAGCTATCCCCCCATTTGTGCGATGAAGTAATAAAGAATGCATGAATTTGAAACACTGACTTTATTGCCTCTGGAAGCAGAGATCAAAGTGGGGAGGGGAGGGCGGTTGGCTTACAGCGAAGTCGAGTGAACCACCATTCTGCACTTGCTCAGCCTATAGCTGAAAATGGGAATCTGTGATGAGCACTAGGATAGAAGCACAGGCAGGACTGAATCTCCATTTGTGCGTGGGCCTTTGGTTGACACTGGTAAAATACAAAATGTCCCAGAATATGTATGTTGGGGGACAGTTCTAAATGGCAGCTTTATTTTTTTATTTGCAGCAAAATGTAGAGGTCTAAGTATCTGATTGTGAGCCCTGGGAGCAAGGGGTAGGCTGGGGTAGGTGCTGCCGATTGGGAGAGCAGCCTGAGGCAGAAGCCTCCAGCTGGGATGATATTCTAGGCAGGACTGACTCTCCATTACACAAAACTTAAAGAAGAGAATGACCTGGAGTCATTCCCTTTTTTGTCCAGGCGCCCCCGACCGACCTCACTGAGGCCAGCCAGGAGCATCCACGGGACGACGATGACGGTTACCAGTCATACTGCACTGTCTGCTGTCCGTAAGGCAAGGCAAGAGAATGCCGCTGTGTAGCGCTGCAGCACCGTGTCTGCCAGCAGCATCCAGTAGACATAGGGTGACAGTGAAAAAAGGCGAGAAACGATTTTTTCCCTTTGCTTTCACGGGGGGGGGAGGGGGACTGACTACATATACCCTGAACTACCCATGACAATGTTTTTGACCCTTCAGGCATTGGGAGCTCAACCCAGAATTCAAATGGTTTTCGGAGAGTGCGGGAACTGTGGGATAGCTACAATCATCTGTCGCCCCTCCCTCCGTGAGCGTCCATTTGATTCTTTGGCTTTCTGGTACGCTTGTCTCAGCTCCTTAAGTTTCACGCAGCACTGTGTTGAGTCCCTGTTGTGGCCTCTGTCCATCATGGCCTTGGAGATTTTTTTCAAATGTTTTGGCATTTCGTCTTTTGGAAGAGTTCTGATAGAACAGATTCATCTCCCCATACAGAGGTCAGATTCAGTATCTCCCATATGGTCCATGCTGGAGCTCTTTTTTGATTCTGGCTGTGCTGATGAGCTCTGCATGGTCACCTGTGCTGATCAGCGCTCCATGCTGGGCAAACAGGAAATGAAATTCAAAGGTTCGCGGGGCTTTTCCTGTCTACCTGGCCAGTGCATCTGAGTTCAGATTGCTGTCCAGAGCGGTCACAATGGGATAGCTCCCGGAGGCCAATACCATTGAATTTGCGGCCACACTAACCCTAATTCGAAATGGCAATGTTGATTTTGGCGCTACTCCCTTCATCGGGGAGGAGTACAGAAATTGATTTTAAGAGCCTTTCATGTCAAAGTAAATGGCTTTGTTGTGTGGACGGGTGCAGGGTTAATTCGATTTAACGCTGCTAAATTCGAACTAAACTCATGGTGTAGACTAGGCCTTATATTGAGGGTCTGCCAGCTTGGTGTGAGAGATCACACTCGCAGGGCAAGGCAACAGAATTCGGCTTGCAGGCAGCCACAGTCTTTCGGCATCTTCAACCTTTATAACGTGGGAATGGTTTCAAACAGCAGCGCCCTCCTTTCCCATACCAAGCACCCATTGGGTTGGCCATTTAAAAGGAGGGGCTGTACTGGCCGCGAATACATCCCAAGTCTTCAGGGCAAATTAATCATTAAACACGCTTGCTTTTAAACCATGCATTATATTTACAAAGGTACACTTACCAGAGGTGCCTTCTCCGGCTTCATGGTCCATGAGCCAGCCGTGCGAGGGTATTGGCTCCAGGGTGATAAACAGTTCCTGGCTGTCGGGGAGAATGGTTTCTCCGCTTGCATGTTGTGCACTATCCTCATCCTCCTCCACCTCCAAATCTTCCTCGTCCCCAAAATCCTCATCCATGTTGCATGAGAGTCCCCCCTTGCAGGTGTCCACAGACACTGGTGGGGGCCCCCCTTAGAATTGTATGCAGCTCATCATAGAAGTGGCATGTCTGGGGCTCTGAACCGGAGCAGCTGTTTGCCTCTTTGGTTTTTTGGTAGGCTTGCCTGCGCTCCTTAATTTTCACGTGGCACTGCTGTGGGTTCTGTTATAGCCTCTGTCCATCATGCCCTTGGAGATTTTTTCTAATATTTTGGCATTTTGTCTTTTGAAATGGAGTTCTGATAGCACAGATTTGTCTCCCCAAACAGCGATCAGATCCAGTACCTCCTGTTCGGTCCATGCTGGAGCTCTTTTGCGATTCTGGAACTGCATGGTCACCTGTGCTGATGAGCTCGCCATGCTGGCCAAACAAGAAATGAAATTTAAAAATTCCTGGGGCTTTTGCTATGTACCTGGCTAGTGCATCTGAGTTGAAAGTGCTGTCCAGAGCGGTCACAATGGAGCACCTTGGGATAGCTCCCGGAGGCCAATACCATCGAATTGTGTCCACACTACCCCAAATTTGATCCGGCGATGTCGATTTCAGCGCTAATCCCCTCGTCAGGAAGGAATACAGAAATCGATTTTAAGAGCCCTTTAAGTCGACAAAAATAGCTTCATTGTGTGGACGCGGGTTAAATAGATCCAACGCTGCTAAATTCGACCTAAACTCGTAGTGTAGACCAGGGCTAAGAGTGAGATTTACCTGTATGCAGTTTCTTAATGTATTAGGCTTAGATTTGCATGTTTTTGTTTTATTTTGCAGGGCAGCTTACTTTGTTCTGTCTGTTATTACTTGGAATTACTTTTTATACTTTTGCTTATTAATTGACCCAGAGTAAGCAATTAACACCTGGGGGAGCAAACAGCTGTGCATATTTCTCTATCAGTGTTATAGAGGGTGGACAATCTATGAGTTTACCCTGTATAAGCTTTATGCAGAGTAAAACGGATTTATTTGGGGTTTGGACCCCATTGGGAACTGGGTATCTGGATGCTAGAGACAGGAGTATCTGCTAAGTGTTTTTTAGTTAAAGCCTGCAGCTTTGGGGGATATGGTTCAGACCTGGGTCTGTGTTTGCAGCAGGCTAGCGTGTCTGGCTCAACAAGGCAGATTCTGAAGTCCCAAGCTGGCAGGGAAAATGGGCTCAGAGGTAGTCTCAGCACATCAGGTGGCAGTACCAAGGGGCTTTCTGTAACCCAACCCATCACAATCACCAGACATTTAAATTGTTTTATTTAACTAAAACAACAATGTTATGTATTCTGGATTTTTTTCTTCAACAGCAAACATATAATATTTTAACAAAACAAGCATATACATTTTTTAATTTAGTTAACCATTCAAGTTTTTTAAAATCAGGTTTGTTTTTGTTAAAAGTCCTTAAGAAAGAAGTGTGAAATAATAAAGTTTACCAACCTGAAGATCCTGCATGTTCAGACATGTTCCTTTCATCATCTTCAATGCAGCTTCCCCCTGAGAAGGAACAGTTCTCATGATGATGTTTCATTCGGGCAACCAGGCCTTGCATTTCATTATGCACACATGCCTGTCTTACCCACAGGTAGAGGAACTTCATTAAGGTATTCCCAAACTGGGTCTCTTTTACGGCCTGTTGCCATTATAGGTTTTCCCTTTTAGTGAGCGAATGGTATGGTAGATCTCAGATCAATGAAGGCTACACTCAGACCTCAAGACTTCTGAAATATGATGCTCAAACAGTTTCACTTTTGTTTCTACTGCCTGTCCCCTCCTTCTCACATTTATCTCCAGACTTCTTCACCTTATCAAGATCTATTCCGCCTCCAATAATCTTCTATTCATTGAACTTTTTGAAACTTTGCACTTTTAGAGAGAGGTGAGGGATTGACTTTGTGTACACAAATTTGCAGAGGGACAATAGGGTTAAGATCTGTTATTTCTCACCTCTATATATTATTTATTTATTTAAAACATTTTTGCTATTAAAATTGCCCCACTTGCTCCCCCCGGCAGTCCTGATTGTCTCATACTATAGAATTAGAATTTATAATCCCTATTCCATGCATGATAAGATATCTTTAAGCTATAACGTATCTTAATTAAAACTATCTTTAAATAGTTTTTTTCCCTCAAAAAGCATTTTATAAAAAAGTCCAATATGCACCCTGACCATAGTAGGAGTAATTCACGTACCAATATAAATAAACATAAAGGCTTGTCAAAAATGTGTGGTGGTTGAGGAAAAAGGTTTATGAAGACTCATTTAAGCACACATGATTCCACAACAAACAGCTGCACAAGACAATTTTAGCCATGGCGTAGCATTGTGCACAGTTGTCTACATTCTGTGTATGGGGACTTCACAGTGAAGCTGGAAGAAAATATGGCTTTGAATAGACTTCTCTTCATTCAAGATAAGTGTAGAAGCAAATAGTTGGTTTTTATTTCACAATATGAAGTTTTTCGCTTGGCCAATGCAAAGCTATGTTCAAGGCTTATAGATAAAAACAAATCATACATATTGATTACTGTGTATTAGATAGGTTTGCTCAATTAGTTAAACTTAAGGTGTTTTGAGTATTCTTAGGCATGGGAAGAATGGAAAGACATTCAGATTCTCCTTACATTGAGTTGCACCTTTCTATTAATTTTTTCTCCTCCTTCAGTTTTGTCACAATGACCATTCCTTCCAGAATCTAGGAATAATTGTTACCTAATTGGATGCTTACTATGTTTACATAAAAATGCACTCTCAAGCTATTCCTGCAGATAATATAAACTAGTAAGAATGTCTCTGTGAGGTAGTTGTGGTTGATGACAGTCTGCCACTGTAATGCCTCATTTCTATAAAGATGCACAGTATGCTCTTTTATTTCAGTTACATGGTAAAATCAAGTTGTACTTTTTCATGCATATGACATGCTAAATATCAAACAGTGTCTGGCTAAACAAATACCTTTGATCCTGTGACACAGTGTTTACTTCAGCTTAAAACTCAAGTGCTTGTAACCTTATCAGTGATCAAGAACGCAAGGGGAGTTTATATTTAGCCATACACTGTTTTAGAGTCTGAGATATGTTTGAAAGTGGAATAAGGACAGTACTACTGATGAAAACAAAATCTAATGTGTACACTATAACTGATGTTAATTGGGCCTTGATAAGATAGGCAGAGGTGAGTCCAAATGAAAGCTTTTTCAAAAACACTCAACAGCCTATTAATCATGCAGAAATATATAAGAATTACAAAAAGTCAGGCTCACTTGGTTTGCTAAGTCTCCTATCTGTTTTTTATCTTTTGGAATCAAATTCTGCACTGGCTTACATTCTGGGAAGATCCCATAGACTTCAGTTGGTGTACATAGGATGGCATTCAGGGCAGAATATGTCCCCCCCTGTTCTGTAGTTGGTACTATTTTGTTAATGTTTCAAAGTTCATGTGTTTCTTAACACTTGAAGCTCTATTCTTGAACTGTGCCTTGGCATTTGAACATAGGTTTACAGAACACCAAGTCCGTGGAGTTAGATATCTGTAATAAAGCATTTGTTTATCAAAAAGGCAGGTAGACCCTTTTGTAGGTTTCAAATATGTTTGGCTTTTCTGCATGTCTATATTATTTACATCTGTTTTGAAAACGAGCTGTAACATAAATATACAGTTTGGGAAGGGAATGTGATCAAGTACTTTGATTAAGGGAGTAGGGGTCAGAACTCTTGGGTTCTATTTCTGTCACCAGCTCACTGTGTGCCCATGGATAAATCACTTAAACTCCTTGTGCCTCAATGTCGTCATCTGTAAAATGCTAATAACCTGCCAGCCTAGCTCACAGGTGTTCTTGAGAGCTTACTTAATATTTTTAAAGAGTGTTGAGCTCCTCAGATGAGAGGTGGTCTATTATATCCGTTTGGAGTCCTAGTTACTATACAAAATATCAACGCTTTGTACTAAAAGTGGTGTGTGTTTTCTTTCAGGAGGAGGAAAAGCAGTGTGTTATACTGTGGATTGAAAATTATGCAGGATCAGGGTCCAGAACTTGGTATATTCAGTTCAGGACAAATGACCAATGTGAGAATGAAGTCATCTATTTCGATAAAAATGTGGTTCCAAACTGTATAAACTCCACTTTGGATAATCAAATGTCATTTTAAAATGCGTTTAGGGTACAAGTTAACAGATGCTCTGCATTGGGATCAAATTCTGGCTCTGTTTCAGTTTTAAAGTAGGGCATTTAAAATGTCACAGCAAGCTAGCACAGAGGAACTTGGCTTTGGTAAGAACCAGCTTGAGATAAATGAGTATTCATTTGACAAATAGGATCTATTGCTATTTTTCAGAAAAGGGGTTATCTCTTTTTCAGCTCTGGATACCCTGGATGATGTAACTTCAAATAAAAAGTTTGTTGTATTTTTAAGTTTAGACTTTGTTCATGAAATGGTCTGTTCTTTCCAATGGAAAATGCTAGAATAAGATTTCAAATGGGTAAAGTGCTTGAGCATTAAGCTATCATTGCTTGACAACTGTTACCTCGCAGAGGTACCTATCCCTCTGTCCTATGAGAGACCTACACGGTGCTACCCCAGAGCAATGTGTTTGTGTGGAAAGGATGATGCAAAATGGTTGAGGAGAACAAGACCTTCATGAAGTTTTAGGTAGACCTTAACCCTCCTTTTGTTCCTCAGTTTAGGTTACAAACTATATAACCCATTGTCGTTTCTCTGGTTTTGGAGGGCCCCCAGTTTGAAGTGTGGTAGTCCTCAATAATGGGAAGACCCAAGAGGCAACTGGGGTGATGGTGAAAGGTGAACTGGGGAAATCTGGCACTGAAGAAAAGAGAACTAAAAATAAAAGTTCACATTAAGTTTTAAAAGTGTACCTTCGAGATAAACATCTTTAAAATATCCTTACTAGTGTTATCATTGGGATGCTGGATTAAAACTGAACAGGACTTGAAAAATCCAGTTGCTAGGAGTGAGTTAGAAAGTTCTCGATGTGAGTGGTATATGTTTGGTGAGAAGAGTAAGCCATTAACTTTTTGCAGAATTTAATATTTTATTTTTCTAGCCTTAATTGTTGGCAAGATAATGTTCTGAATGCGAACTGGAATATTGCTGTCTTTGAGTCCGTAGACAAACTGCTCCTTTTTGGCTCAATTTTCCCAAGCTTCAGCAGAATGAAATTGACATGACTATTGAGGTTTCATTGCAACTAATCATAATCACATGGATGAAAATGAAATTGGCAAGAATAATTAGGAAAGTTATTAGCAGCATTTAGAGGTAGGCATTGAAGCTATTCACTTGGAGAGAAGGATCCAAACAGTAAAGGCTGGTGATAGGGTAGAATACTTAATCTTTCCCTCTCTCCATCATAGTAGAAGATGGGATCTCCACAATGGTTAGGAGAATGAGATTCAGTGAAAAATTTCCCTCCAGCAGGGAAAGCAGTTTGAGGTGGCTTCAAGCGCTGTCTCGGACGGCGCTCTCTCCCTTCTAGGAGCAAGAGTTGGGGGATGGACTTCTCACCAGTATATTATCTGTATCTTGCTGATGGGGAGAGAGAGGCATTTATCCCTCATTTTTCATATTGTCTTTTAGTCTAGTAGCTGTTGCAAACTTTTTCAAATCTTGAAACTGAAAATGTATGCTGTTTTGTTTATATTTTGCATTTCCTTGAAAGATGAAGCTAAGCCAGTCAATTTAATGTCCCTGTTCTCGTGCATTAGCACAATGCTGTGTCGTCTTCCAGATTCCAATGCCACAGGAGAAAGTTTACATTTAAAGAAACCCCCAAAATACTTAAAACAGCCTGCTTAATTTTAAGTTAATGAAAACATTTCTATTCACATAGAATACATTTCCATTCTTGATGTTTATCCCTTTTTTGCAAGCTAAATTTTCAGCCTAAGCTACTTGCTGGCATCCACTGGCATTTTATGATTTTACAAAATATGCAGTAAAAAGCACCTGTATGGAGACAGAATTTTGATTCTGAAGTGTATTTGGAGGAATTTAATTTATTATTGAAACTGTTTCATTGTAACTTGATTGCCAACTTTCTGAGAAAATAAAGGCTTTTTCTAGGGAAAGATTATGTGGGATAATTGTAGGCAAACTTTCAGTCTAGCATTTGGGAAATAAGTTCCAGTAATATGAGTTGAATGCTCTGGGATAGAGCTAACGGATGGGGAGGAAAGATGTCTTTAAAGGGGGAGAACTTAGGTCCTTGCTTTTGCTTTCTTTGTTAAACCAGTCCCCTTCAGCCTTTTCATACACTCATTTCCAGCAGAGGTTCAGACGGGGGGGGGGCAAGTTTATAGAAATTTTGGCGGTGCCCAGAACTGCCCCCGCCCAACTCCGCCCCCACCTGCCTAAAGCTCTGGGAGGTTGTTTGGGTGGGAGAGGGGGTTTGGGATGCAGGCTCTGGGATGGAGTTTGGGTGTAGGCTCTGGGCTTGGGCAAGGGGTGGGGGTGCAGGAGGGGGTGAGGGGTGCAGGCTCTGGGACAGAGTTTGTGTGCTGGCTCTGGGCTGGGGGACGGGGTGCAGGCTCTGGGAGGGAGTTTGGGGATAGGAGGGAGTGCGGAGGGAGGGGGTGCAGGCTCTGGAACGGAGTTTGGGTGTAGGCTCTGGGCTTGGGCAAGGGGTGGGCATGTAGGAGGGGGTGAGGGGTGCAGGCTCTGGGAGGCAGTTTTGGGGCAGGAGGGGATGTGTGGGAAGGGGATGGGGGTGTAGGCTCTGCGACGGAGTTTTGGTGCTGTGTGCAGGCTCCGGGAGGGGATGAGGGCTGCAGGCACTGGGACTGAGTTTGGGTGCAGGCTGCGGGGTGGGGGTGCAGGCTCTGGGAGGAAGGTTGGGGATGGGGAGGCGGAGGGAGAGGGTTCAGGCTCTGGGAAGGAGTTTGGGGGCCAAGGGGGGCGGAGGGAGGGGGTGCAGGCTCTGGGAGGGAGTTTGGGGATGGGGAGGCGGAGGGAGAGGGTGCAGGCTCTGGGAAGAAGTTTGGGGGCCAAAGGGGGGGTGCAGGCTCTGGGAGCGGGTGGGGGATTCAGCGCTTACCTGGGGCTCCTAGGCAGGGCAGGCTGGGAGTCTCCATGTGCTGCTACCCCCAGGCACTGCCCTTGCAGCTTCCTATTGGCCACAGGGGCACTTGGGGTGGGACATAGACCCACTCCGCCCGGGGCTGCAGGGAGGGGCTGGCGGCCACGTGGAGCAAGCAGGGAGGAAGCTGCTCAGTTCCGCTGCACTGCCAGTGATGAGTGGGGGCCCTGGGCTGTTTTAAATGGGGGACGCACGGGGGCGGAAGGCGGGGCCAAGGGAGAGACCTGGCCCCAAAAATTGCTGGAGCCGGTCCCTGGGCCAAGAATATTCCTGGTGCCCAGGCACCACGGGCCGATAGGACTCGCTGCCCATGGGTCCAGATACTATTCCTGGACGTACCACATCACCAGTTTAGTTTTTGCTGCTAGTACTGCCAAAGTACTATGTGCAGAAGTAGCACATCACACAAGAATGATTCTCTGCTATAGAACTTTCTTGCTCTGCATCTGAAACTGGAAAAGGTTGAAGAACTCTGGATTCTTGTATCCATATGCTGAATTTAACTTAAATAGTGGAATAAACTTCTGTGGTCCATTTGTTGTTGTTTAAGATTTACAGTATAGTAACACCTAGAGGCCAACCAGGTCAGGGTCCCATTGCGCTAAATGAGTACAAACAGCTAGTAGAGGACAGTCCCTGCCCCCAAAGAGCTTACACTTTAAAATTAAATCTAATATTTGCAAAATTAAACTCATTCGAAAGTAGGGTTTTGTAGTGGAAATACTGAGACATTAGTAAAAGATTGTGAAATGATGGGGTTTAACTGAACAAATATAGTCAGGTAACCAAAAACTGAGATTGGAGTTGTTTCTGTACTCCAGTATAGGAAGGGTACCTGTGTATTAACATACATTGTATAAGGATTATCCATCACATTATGGGAAAACTCTTGCAGACTTAAATTACTTTCTCTTCCAAGAATTATAAAATGCATTTGTCCAGGCCATTTTGTTATGCTGCAGTCCAGCCAAATGCATTACTGTATCAATACCCTTTTCAAGGTGCATAATGTATGGGACTTAATGACATGATGTACAGATCGTTTATATTCCAGTAATAACTCGGACCATCTTTTCTATGTATATTTACAAGGAAAGGAAATACTCAAGGTTACAAATCTGGAAAGGAAATTTTGAAGTGTGCATTCTGCTCTTTAACATATGAAGACTTTATTATAGCTTTGGACCTTGCAGGCCTATAAGCTAACAGTCTCTAATTAAAATGGCAAATAAAACAGTCAATGAAAGGGTTCAAGGATGGTAGCCTGATTAAATAAAATAAAATGATAATTATGTGAGTATTAGCTAGGCAGCTCAGAGCAATATTTGACAAGGTAGAACATTATTTTCTGTTTAGCATACTGCTTTCAGAATTATAAAATCAACAATATTTGTTAATGCATGAGAAAAATATATATTACCCTCCCCAGAGACACTGTGGAGTGGAAGTACACTGTTACTATCCATTCTGAAATTTGGACAGGATATGGGGGACTTCATTCTTCTTTTAAAATAACCCAAAAAATAAAACCCCAAGTAGTCAGTTCCTTACCTTTTCTGTCTCTACTGAAAGATTCCAACTCGCGCAGCACAGTACCCCTGAACCATACTAGGATACTGGTTCATTACTGACCTAGGGGGAAGAGTGCTGCCAACATTACTACTTCTAGCACCTAGATTTTCTCTGGAGTTCTCTTGTCCCAGCTTGACCAAGATCACAGGATATGGTGTTATGGTGGCTGCAAATGAGAAAATTTCAAGGAAGTAGCATTTCTTCAAGCTTTTTTGCAGATCCAATTTATAGTGTGCATGCTCCTCATGCATGACTTTTGACCAGTTAGGTCCATTGAGGCTGATCTTCTGCTCTGCATGTCCTCATGCACCCCTCCCCCCCCATTTGAGAACATATGGCAGAGTGGCCCAAACCACTTCTCATTTTCCGCTTACCACTTGTGGCAGTGAGACAGAGCTTGGTCTCTGCCTTCTACCCCGAAGCACCTTTTCATTGTCTCAGACTTGTAAATATTAGTAATTACTACAATTAGGTTAGTGTAAGGATGATTTTCAGCCCTTTTGGCAGCCCCTTATTTGTTTTCTTGAAATGTCAAAAGAAAAGAACTACTACTAATTGGCACCGAGGTGCCTTCCCATCTATTGACCAAACTTAAACCCTCTGGCTTTCAGCCATTCTCATCTTGTGAGAGACTTATAACATTAACTGATGGAATAATCGGTGTCTTTTCTGTTTGGGTGATGGTAACATTCTGGACCCTTGTTCTGTATGCCATTCCTTCTCCCCTAGAACTCGCCTCTCCAGAGATACTTTGCTAACACTCTACCTACTGGAGCTGGCAATCGAGGGAATGTAGGATTGAGAAAAATGTTCCTCTGGCTGCAGAAAGGGACTCTCCTCCCAGAGATTCCTCTCCTTCAGTGCTTCTCTAAGTTAGGGAGTCTATCCCAAAACTTCCTGTTATTAATACTGGGAGAAGGTCTCCAACCCCTGCAGCTAGCCATCCTCCAACCTCCAAAAAGAGCTCACCACTGGCTGGCAGCTTGGCATTGAAGCTTGGTATTGCCTCCATCCCATTGAGATATGAGCAGCACTCCAAGGGCAACTCAAGGTAGTAACCCTCTTCCCTGGAACAAAAGAGATTCAGGAAATAGTCATGGACCTTCTAACTCTGGTATGTCTACACTACGAAATTAGGTCGATTTTATAGAAGTTGATTTTTAGAAACCAATTTTATACATTCGATCGTGTATGTCCACACTAAGCGCATTAAGTCAGCGGAGTGCGTCCTTACTAGTGTAGCTAGCATCGCTTACAGAGCGGTGCACTGTGGGTAGCTATCCCACAGTTCCCGCAGTCTCTGCTGCCCATTGGAATTCTGGGTTAAGTTCCCAATGCCTGATGGGGCAAAAACATTGTTGCGGGTGGTTTTGGGTACATGTCGTCAGGCCCCCACCCTCCCTCCCTTCCTCCGTAAAAGCAATGGCATACAATCGTTTCGTGCCTTTTTTCCTAGGTTACCCGTGCAGATGCCATACCATGGCAAGCATGGAGTCTGCTCAGCTCACCGTCACCGTAAGTCTCCTGGGTGCTGCTGGCAGACGCGGTACAGCATTGCTACACAGCAGCAGCTTCTTGCCTTTGCAGCGGACGATGCAGTAGGACTGATAGCCGTTGTATGTCTCCTGGATGCTCCTGGCAAACCTCGGTGAGGTCGATCAGGGGCGCCTGGACAGATATGGCTATCCTCCTCGTAGAGCACTGAATGGGAGCCAGAGACTCCAGGTCATTCTCTTTTTTAAGTTTCGTCTTATGGAGATTCAGACCTGCCTGGAATATCATGCGAGCTGGAGGCTTCTGCCTCAGGCTGCTCTCCCAGCTGGCAGCACCGCGCAGTTGCACCTACCCCAGCCTACCCCTTGCTCCCATGGCTCATGAAGCCTGGACAGTAGTAAGGAGCAGTTCAACTATAGGCTGAGCAAGTGCAGAATGGTAGTAGAATGTGCCTTTGAACGTTTAAAAGCTCGCTGGCGATGTTTGCTGACTAGGTCAGACCCATTGTTATTGCTGCTTGCTGCGTGCTCCATAATATCTGTGAGAGTAAGGGGGAGACGTTTATGGTGGGGTGGGAGGTTGAGGCAAATCGCCTGGTGTCCGATTTTGAGCAGCCAGATGCCAGGGCAATTAAAAGAGCACAGTAAAGCGCGCTGTGCATCAGAGAGGCTTTGAAAACCAGTTTCATGACTGGCCAGGCTTCGATGTGACAGTTGTGTGTGTTTCTCTTTGATGCAAACCCACCCCCTTTGTTGATTTTAATTCCTTGTAAGCCATCCACCCTCCCCCCCCCTTTGAAATAAAGTAACTATTGTTTTGAAACCATGCATTCTTTCTTTATTAATTAAAAAAAAAATGAGATAACGAACAAGGTAGCCCAGCTGGGATGGGGGAGGAGGGAAGGACAAGGCCACATTGCTTATTGTAGCCACACTAAAAATCAAACTGTTTGTTTGACAGCCTTCTGTTGCTTTGGCCATCCTCTGGAGTGGAGTGGTTGGGTGCCCGGAGCCTCCCCTCCCTCTTGCATTCTTGGGCATCTGGGAGAGGAGGCTATGGAACATGGGGAGGAGGGTAGGCGGTTATACAGAGGATGCAGCGGGGGTCTGTGCTCTGATTGGATTTCCTGCAGCTCCAACAGACACTTAGTCTGTTTGCTCCCCCAACAGATGCTTCATCATGTCCGTTTGCTTCCCCATTAGCCTCAGCATTGTGTCCTGCCTCCGCTCTTTGCACTCACTTAATTCTTTCCTGGCCTCTGCCACTGAATGCCTCCATGCATTAAGCTGTGCCCTATCAGTGCGGGTGGACTGCCTGAGCTTGGAAAACTTGTCATTGTGAGTGCGTTTTTCTCACTTTCTAATCTGTGATAACCTCAGGGACGGAGATGATGGGGGGAGCGTAGAAACATTCTACGCTCTATGATTCTGGGGGGACTGCATGGTCACCTGTGCTGCTAAGTGCTGCTGAGTTCGTCACGCTGACCAAACAGGAAATGAAATTCAAAAGTTCCCGGGGCTTTTCCTGTGTAACTGGTTAGTGCATCAGAGTTCAAAGTGCTGTCCAGAGCGGTAACAATGGAGCACTCTGGGATAGCTTCCGGAGGCCAATACCATTTGCGTCCACTCTACCCCAAATTCGACCCAGCAAGCTTGATTTTAGTGCTACTCCCCTCGCCAGGGAGGAGTACAGAAGTCGATTTTAAGAGCCCTGTAAGTCGCCGGAATGCGGTTGGTTGTGTGGACGCATTCATGTTAAAATCGACCTAACGCGGCTAAATTCGACCTAACCCTGTATTGTAGACCAGGGCTAAATAACAAGCCTAGAGGCCTGATCACCTTGGATAGGTTAACGGGGCAGCAAAGCCTGGTACTGGCAAAGACTTCTCACTGGCAGACACCCTCCTTACCAGAGTCTTTAATGGTACTGGCACACCTGTTACTAAGCACTCATGTTGAGCACCCAGCACCAGCCTATCTATCAGTTATATAAATATTTTTGGATAGATTTTTTTTTTTTTTTTTATTCTCCTCTACAGTGAAAGGAATCTCTGCTTTCTTTAGATTTGTCTGTTGAATCTCCTTTTGCATTCTCCCATTTTGACAAGTACACTTGCTGGACAGTTTGAACCTTCTGATAATACAGTCGATGCATGTACTTTGGAGTGCTGTACAGCATAGGCTTGTCTGTTAGCTACTCTTCTCCAAAGCACATACAAGTAACTGACTATAGTAGGCTCTTCAGTGTTGAGCGAGGGAAAAAATGTGAAATGACTAGACTGATGCTAGAAAGAGCCATATGGTTATATCCTTTCTGGCAGCAGGTGGAAACAAAAAGAAAATACAACTGGACACTAGCAGCTTGGCATCTGCCATTAAACTAGCTCAGATAAAACTCCAGAACTATTACTGATGCTTTGGGATGCAGCCCCTTATCCAAATGGATATGGGATGAAACAATTCCCACACCATTGCATTGCATAATCACTCTGTGGGTTGTGGTGGCGGTGAGTGGATGTTTAGACGTTGGAACCTGGAGACCAGAGATAGAAAAGACCTATTTAGAATAGATCAGATTTCCATGCTATGAGCCACTGTGTATGGGTCAATATTTCTTAACTGAAGTTCATAAGTTCTGGTTTGATGTTTGTAGGGGGCTTATACGAGAGCAGTGTAGCCCTCTTCTCTGGACATTCAGTACACCCCAATGATTCAGTCATCTTAGTAGTGTCCTTAGCTCTTTTAAATTAAATTGCAGATTTGCTGCTCAGTATTGCCAACCCCAAGTGCTCAGAAATCATGGATAAGGCTCCCAAAACCATGAGATTGACTTGGGACTTTAGGATTCATGTTTTCAAACTTTTCTCTGCAACCATAAAGGCTAGAAAATTTTTCTTTTAAAATGTAAATCAAAGCTAAGATTTGCACAATTGCTGGACTCCAGAAGCTTTAAGTGAAACATCAGATATTATGAGAGTTGGTAATGCTGCAGCTTTAACGTAGTTAGATGCCTTTGCCTCATCTTAAATCCCACTCTTCCTCAGTTTCTTTTTGCTCCTGCACTATCCCAACTGCTCCAGTTGATTTTGCCTTTGCGCATAGTAGGAAATCACAGCCCACAAACAATAAAAGGGGGAATCAGAATCTCTTTTCCATATTCCAGTATGAAATCCCAGACCCACAGTTCTTCTGAAATTATAACCGTGTCTACAGTTACCAGGGAAACCAGGCTGGCATCCCTAGGAAGAAGTATAGTGAAACCTGATTGGTTAAAGAGGTTTAAACAGTGGTTTCTTAGTTGTTGTATACTTCACTTTAAGAGTGCACTCTTCATTACCACCACTGCTCCTAATCACCAGCTGCTCTCATTCTAAAGATTTTCCTTTCAGTTCCTGAATCTTAGCCTCCTGCCAGTACTTAATACTTTATTAAAGGCTGTTGGATTGAGGTCCTCTCTGCTATTCAGGAAGGAGCAATCCTTTCCTTTCCTTTTTTTTTTTTTTTTTTACTGTTTGTATTACAGTGTGCCCAGAAGCTCCAACCAAAATTGGAGCCATAATGTATACATTCTCGCAGAGAGAGAGCTATACAAGCGCATAGTCAGACAAAGTCCCTGCCCCTAAAAGTTTATACTCCGAATAAACAAAACCGATAAAGGTGCAAAAGGAAACCAAGGACCAGAGGTGAAGTGGCTTGTCCAAGTTCACCCACCAGGTCAGTGGCAGAAGTGGAAATAGACGTGAGGTCTCCTAGTCCTTGAACCTAGGAGGGTTAGATATGAAGAGATTTCTTCTCATTTGTGTCCCATATCCAATTTCTTTTTCTCCTGCTTCCCCTAAGAAAGGGACATTTTCACTGAATTCAATTGAGACAAGATGTTATAGTCCTTCTTTGAAAAGGACATGGGCCACTGTCTAAGTGAGTATTTTTAATATAGAGGATACCAGGTTAGTTCCTTTTTCAGGTCAAAGTAAAACACCCAAACTATGTCTGCACTGCTGCAGAATATATATGTAGGTTCTTGGGCAGATAGCCAGAGCCACTATCCATGCTGCCTCAATCACACACACATTTTTAGGGTACTAACTCAAGCAGAGCTAGGGTGTGTATGTCTACCCAAACTTGGAATTATACCTCCCAGCTGTAATGTAGTCATACCCCTAGAGTGAAATCCTTGTCTTATTGAAGTCAGTGAGAGTTTTGCCATTGATTCCCATAATTATTATTTATTATTTGTATTATCGTAGCACCTACAAGCCCTAGTCATGGACCAGGATCCCATTGTGCTAGGTGCTGTATAAACAAAGAATAAAAAGGCAGTCCCTGTCCCAAAAGCTTACAACCTAAGTAATAGGGCCAGATTTCACCTTTAGGTTTTTCTCAACATCTTCCAATGGAAGTTATAGAGGATTAATCATCTTCATGAATTCCATAACAAAAAGCTACATTAAAGCTAAATGGTTAAATAGTCACGTCAGGAAATGCCCAGATAAAAGTTGTATCTGTACAATCCTACTCTTCACCCTATAGGTATGCATTGTTATAACAGTCTTTATCTGTGTAGTAACATGGTATTTTATGTTTCCAAGACAATGATATATAATTAATGGAACCCTGCCTTATTTAATATGTGCTTTATAGGAGATTCTCCTTGCCTTAAATCACTTTCACCTTGTCTTGCTTTATTCTGTTTCCCCTTCCACACTCACCTTTCCTGCTCAGTTCAGGAACTCCAAAAGCACCCATCCCATCCATGCTTGACTATTTAAACTGTGAAATGGAATGATATTGGTCATTTATGTTGCTCTTCAAAGTGAGTTACAATCAGTAATGATGAGGAAACTGAGGTTAAGTGATTTTCTGAAACTAAGAGGGACTCAGAGATAGAGCTGGGACTAGAACTCAGGAGGTCTGGCTTCCGGTCCTCTGCTTAAGCACTAAACACTGTAACACTTTCAATTTAAGACCAAAACACATTGGCCATCATGTTCCTATTTAAAATATATTGTGCTTCTTAAAGCATATTCTACTTGTTACTCCTGGGGTGAATTCAGCGCCACTGCACAGGCACAGAATTCATGTCCCCTGCAGATTTCTTTGCTTCCACACAGAAAAATGACTTTCTGACAAGGAAGCAAAGGGAAGCCGCAAGAGCGGTCATGTGCCCCTCCCCAGCAGCATGGATGCATTGTTTTGGGCGTCTAGAGCAGCCACTGGAGAGGTAAATCGCAGCGGGGGGGCAGGGAAGGGCCTGACAACACTCTGGCTGATGCATCTGGACCCCCCCACTGAGCCTCACCCCCCTGCACTCAGAACCTGCCACTGAGTCCCCTGTGCCCAGAGCCTTCCACCGAGCCTCACTTCCTCCCTCCCCCCTGCACCCAGCTGGGGACTCCCCGGCCAGTGGCTCCTACCCTGCACTGGGCTCAGCTGCTAGTCCTGGCTGGTCTGACGGTGGAGGTCACACTTCCCCTGCACGGAGCAGCCAGGGCCGGGTCAGAATGACCCCCAGAAATCTCCCCCTACGTCAGGAAACGCTGCACCTTCCTGCCCCTATCGCTCCTCTCCCACAGGGGAGAGGGGGTCACTATACGGGAAGCTGTTCCCCTATCTGCCCAACCCCCGTTCACCTGGACCCACCATACCCAGAGCCTCCTGCTGAGCCTCATCCCCCCCATAACCCAGAACCTCCCACTGAGCTCCCCGCACCTGAACTCCCACCCCACCAAGCTCCCCCCCACACCTGACCCTCCCCACCGAGCTCTCCTCCCCGTGCATCTGGATCCTCGCCGAACCCCTCCCCCGGCATCTGCACCCCACTTCTGCACCAGACCACCTCCCTGCCAAGCCTCACCCCCTGCATCCAGACCCCCATCCCTGTACCCAGACCAGCCCCTGCTGAGCCTGCTGCACTCAAACCCCCACCCAGACGGGCCCCAACCCCTGTGCACCTGAACCACTCCGAGCCTCATGCACCTGGATCCCCACCCCACTGAGCCCCACTCTCCCAGCACCCAGACGCCCTGCTCAACCCCCCACACCCAGATCCCCTGAAGCCCTATCCCCCCCACATCAGACTCTCCCTGCCAAGCCCAAACCACCTTCACCTGGACCCTCCTGCAAGAGTCCCATTCCTCCTGCACCTGGAACCCCCCAATGAGCCACTTTGCATCCAGATCCCCCACTGAGCTGCCCGCACCCAGATTGCCCCCACACCTGGATCCCACCACACTAAGCCCCTTCACACTTGGATCCTGCTGGGCTGAGCCTGCTTGCCCCACACCTGGTGTGCCCGGTGCAGAGGGACAGGGCCCTGGGGTGTTTCTGGGGCAGGTTCCTCCCTTGCGCTGTGGCAGGGTCTGGTGCAACCTCACCACTGAGTCCCTGTCCTGGGAGAGGGATAAGGGGGTGCCTGAAGGGTGATCTTCCACCTCTATGCAGCCAGTGGTCTGTGCTCCCCACTGCCATGCTGGTGTCTCCACATTTATTTACTGACAAAATTTGCATAATTTTGTAGCATTTTAAAGTATTGTGCCTAGATTTTTAAAATATTTTTGGCACAATTACCTCAGGAATCCCTAATCTTCAGTTAGAAGTTTTTAGCTATTGTTTGTTACTGTACATAAGTTATTTTCTATTTTACAGCTTTTAATTTCAAAGTGTCTGCTTGTGAAGCTTGCCAAATGTTAACATCACAATTTCTAAACTGGTGCTAAAAGTGGTAGAACAGCAAATAAACATGAAGCATTGCTTTTTCCATTTGAATATTTGGAACTATACAAATTGTATTAAGGTTTATATTACATGCAGGTTCTGTTCTATTTAGCTTCTTCTGTGCCCAGCACTATATCTGATTGCCAAAGTTCTTTAACCTCAGCTTTTAAAATGAGACTATAATTCAGTCTTCTTTCTTCAACAGGAAGAAGAGAATTTATCCAAAGATTAAAACTTGAAGCAACACTGAATGTGCATGATGGCTGTGTAAGTGATTTCTTGTATCTAAGTTTTCAAAGCTTTAAAAATATGGTGTCCCATATCAGAGTGTGTGTGCCTAGACTTAAAAATGCAAACTAAATACATTTTAAAGCTGAACTGAAAATAGTTACTTGCCAAGACCTATATCCAGCCCTCTGGGTTCTATTTCTTCTGAAGCAGCTGACAACAACTCAGTCCCTTGAAACTGAGCAATGAGCTGTGTTTGTTTCATTGCTTTAGTTATGAGTGAGGCAGTCACCTATAGCAGGGAAAACTGGACTTGGGTAGGAGCAGGAAAGTGAAGGAAGAACTAATCTTAAATAATTTCTAATGTATTTATTTGTAGTTTAACACATATTTTGCTATTTTAGGATTTTATTGTATTGCTTTGATTGAAGCATTTTAGTTTTCTTCTAAGCTTGGAAAAGAGGAAGGGCTATATATTAATTATAAAAAAAGGAGCAATACTGTAACCTAAAATGTTGTGTTTTCAAGGTCAGCCATGTGAAATGGCACAGTCACATGGTATAAATAATAATTATGGGTTTTTCTTTTAAAGTAAATATTGAACTTTTTAAATAAACCTATACTTTTCCATAGCTAGCTGGTTGCAAAATTCTTCCATGCTGTGCTCTCAGACAGGTAGGCAGCAAATAGACTGTTACTCAAACGCCACAGGACTGTTTGAGCTCTAAGGGTATGTCTACACTACGAAATTAGTTCGAATTTATAGAAGCCGGTTTTATTGAAATCGGTTGTATACAGCCGATTGTGTATGTCCACACAATAAAATGCTCTAGGTGCTCTAGTCGGCAGACCGCGTCCACAGTACGAGGCTAGCGTCGACTTCCGGAGCATTGCACTATGGGTAGCTATCCCACAGCTATCCCACAGTTCCCGCAGTCTCTGCCGCCCCTTGGAATTCTGGGTTGAGATCCCAATGCCCGGATGATGCAAAACAGTGTCGCGGGCGGTTCTGGGTACATGTCGTCAGGCCCCTCCCTCCCCCGTCACAGCAACGGCAGACAATAGATTCGCGCCTTTTTATCTGGGTTACCTGGGTTACCTGTGCAGACAACATGGAGCCCGCTCAGCACAGCTGAGCTCACCATCACCATATGTCCTCTGGGTGCCGGCAGACGTGGGACTGCATTGCTACACAGCAGCAGCTGCTAACTGCCTTTTGGCGGTAGACGGTGCAGTAGACTGGTAGCCTTCATCGGCGATCTGGGTGCTGGCAGCCGTGGGGCTTGCCTTTTGGCAGTAAATGGTGTATTATGACTGTTAGCCAGCCTATTACAAGTCGGGTCATCGCACGTTAGCAGAGTCTTCCCTGAGCAGCAGCTCGTGCAATAGGCCTGAAGACCATCGTCATACACCGCCCCGTATTTGCTGCCAAGCACCCAGAAAGATGCCGAGGGCTATCAGTCACGCTGCACCGTCGTCTTAAGATGTAAAAAATAGATTTTCTCTGTATTCATTTGCTTCCCCCTCCCTCCGTCAACAGGGTTTTCAGTTTAATCTTTGGGGGGGACCAGTCTGTGACAGTTGTTTGTGTCTCTCCCTGATGCACAGCCACCGTTCTTTATTTTAATTCCCTGTGCCTGTACGCCATGTCGTCACTCGGCCCCCCTCCCTCCTTCCCCTAGGCCGTCAGATACTACGTTTGCGCCACAGCTCGAGCCGAGAAGCGGTTCGCGCCTTTTCTTTGAATTCTGGGTTGAGATCCCAATGCCCGGATGATGCAAAACAGTGTCGCGGGCGGTTCTGGGTACATGTCGTCAGGCCCCTCCCCCCTCGTCACAGCAACGGCAGACAATAGATTCGCGCCTTTTTACCTGGGTTACCTGTGCAGACAACATACCACGGCAAGCATGGAGCCCGCTCAGCTCAGCTGAGCTCACCGTCACCATATGTCCTCTGGGTGCCGGCAGACGTGGGACTGCATTGCTACACAGCAGCAGCTGCTAACTGCCTTTTGGCGGTAGACGGTGTAGCATGAGTGATAGCCGTGGGGCTGGCAGCCGTAGTGCTGCATTGCACCAGCCCCTTGCAGGCGATGGTATATTATGACTGGTACCCATCGTCGTCGTACTGGTATGGCTATCAATCATGGCCACCTGGGCAGACATGCTACTGTTTCGATGATGACGGTTACCAGTCATAATATACTATTTTCTGCCAATTGCCCAATATTGTCTGCTAAGCACCCAGAAGAGGCCGAGGGCGATGCTGGGTGCTGGCGGACGTGGGGCTGGCAGACGTGGGGCTGCATTGCTACACAGCAGCAGCCCCTTGCCTTTTGGCAGATGATGGCATATTATGATTGGTACCCGTCATCGTCATACTGGTATGGCTGTCACTCATGCTGCAGCGTCGGCTGCCACCTTAAGATGTAAAAAATAGATTTGTTCTGTGTTCATTTGCTTCCCCTTCCTCCGTGAAATCAACGGCCTGCTAAGCCCAGGGTTTCCAGTTTAATCTTTGGGGGGACCATTCTGTGTGACAGTTGTTTGTGTTTCTCCCTGTTCCTGTACCTGTACGCCATGTCGTCACTCGGCCCTCCCTCCCTCCCGCCCTCCTTCTCCTGGTCCATCAGATACTACTTTCGCGCCTTTTTTCTGACCAGGCGCCATAGCTAGCACTGGGATCATGGAGCCCGCTCAGATCACCGTGGCAATTATGAGCACTATGAACACCACGCGCATTGTCCTGGAGTACATGCAGAGCCAGAACATGCCAAGGCGAAACCCGGACCAGGCGAGGAGGCGATTGCAGCGCGGCGACGAGAGTGATGAGGAAATTGACATGGCCATAGACCTCTCACAAGGCACAGGCCCCAGCAATGTGGAAATCATGGTGTTACTGGGGCAGGTTGATACCGTGGAACGCCGATTCTGGGCCCGGGAAACAAGCACAGACTGGTGGGACCGCATCGTGCTGCAGGTATGGGACGATTCCCAGTGGCTGCGAAACTTTCGCATGCGTAAGGGCACTTTCATGGAACTTTGTGACTTGCTTTCCCCTGCCCTGAAACGCCAGGATACCAAGATGAGAGCAGCCCTCACAGTTGAGAAGCGAGTGGCAATAGCCCTGTGGAAGCTTGCAACGCCAGACAGCTACCGGTCAGTCGGGAATCAATTTGGAGTGGGCAAATCTACTGTGGGGGCTGCTGTGATCCAATTTGCCAGGGCAATGAAAGACCTGGTGATAGCAAGGGTAGTGACTCTGGGCAACGTGCAGTCAATAGTGGATGGTTTTGCTGAAATGGGATTCCCAAACTGTGGCGGGGCCATAGACGGAACCCATATCCCTATCTTGTCACCGGAGCACCAAGCCACCGACTACATAAACCGCAAGGGGTACTTTTCAATGCTGCTGCAAGCCCTGGTGGATCACAAGGGACGTTTCACCAACATCAACGTGGGATGGCCGGGAAAGGTACATGATGCTCGCGTCTTCAGGAACTCTGCTCTGTTTCGAAAGCTGGAGGAAGGAACTTTCTTCCCGGACCAGAAAGTGACCATTGGGGATGTTGAAATGCCTATCGTGATCCTTGGGGACCCAGCCTACCCCTTAATGCCATGGCTCATGAAGCCATACACAGGCAGCCTGGACAGGAGTCAGGACCTGTTCAACTACAGGCTGAGCAAGTGCCGAATGGTGGTGGAATGTGCATTTGGACGTTTAAAAGCGCGCTGGCACAGCTTACTGACTCGCTCAGACCTCAGCGAAAAGAATATCCCCATTGTTATTGCTGCTTGCTGTGCGCTCCACAATATCTGTGAGAGTAAGGGGGAGACATTTATGGCGGGGTGGGAGGTTGAGGCAACTCGCCTGGCCGCTGATTACGCGCAGCCAGACACCAGGGCGGTTAGAGGAGCACAGCAGGGCGCGGTGCGCATCAGAGAAGCTTTGAAAACGAGTTTTGTGACTGGCCAGGCTACTGTGTGAAACTTCTGTTTGTTTCTCCTTGATGAACCCTCCAACCCCCCCCCCCCGACCCGGTTCACTCTACTTCCCTGTAAACCAACCACCCCACCCTCCCCTCCCCTCCCGCTTGCAGAGGCAATAAAGTCATTGTTTTTTCACATTCATGCATTCTTTATTAGTTCCTTACAGAGGTAGGGGGATAATTGCCAAGGTAGCAGGGATGGGTGGGGGAGGAGGGATGGAAAAGGACACACTGCATTTTAAAACTTTAACTCTTATTGAAGCCCAGCCTTCTGATGCTTGGGCGATCATCTGGGGTGGAGTGACTGGGTGGACGGAGGCCCCCCC
>NC_048298.1:163077910-163110885 GCF_013100865.1 Trachemys scripta elegans | reverse complement strand
CACACACACACGATTCTCTGGGATGATCACTTCACCCCTCCCCCCCACCGCGTGGTTAACAGCGGGGAACATTTCTGGTCCGAATAGCAGGAACGGGCGCCTCTGAATGTCCCCCTTAATAAAATCACCCCATTTCAACCAGGAGAGCTTTCTGGAGATGTCCCTGGAGGATTTCCGCTCCATCCCCATACACGTTAACAGACTT
Source organism: Trachemys scripta elegans (assembly GCF_013100865.1). Taxonomy (NCBI): domain Eukaryota; kingdom Metazoa; phylum Chordata; order Testudines; family Emydidae; genus Trachemys; species Trachemys scripta. The sequence continues at coordinate 163,110,680 of NC_048298.1, read as the reverse complement.
GCTTGCTTTTTTTTTGTAATGTTTACAAATATTTACAAAGTTACACTCACCAGAGGTCTCCTGTGTGCCCTGAGGGTCTTGGGTGAGTTCGGGGGTTACTGGTTCCAGGTCCAGTGTCACAAACATATCCTGGCTGTTGGGGAAACCGGTTTCTCCGCTTCCTTGCTGCTGTGAGCTACCTACAGTACCTCCATCGTCATCTTCCTCGTTCCCCGAACCGTCTTCCCTGTGTGTTTCTCCAGTGAGAGAGTCATAGCACACGGTTGGGGTAGTGGTGGCTGCACCCCCTAGGATCGCATGCAGCTCCGTGTAGTAGCGGCAAGTTTGCGGCTCTGCCCCGGACCTTCCGTTTGCTTCTCTGGCTTTGTGGTAGGCTTGCCTTAGCTCCTTAATTTTCACGCGGCACTGCTGTGTGTCCCTGTTATGGCCTTGGTCCTTCATGGCCTTGGAGATCTTTTCTAATACTTTTCCATTTCTTTTACTGCTACGGAGTTCAGCTATCACTGCTTCATCTCCCCATATGGCGAGCAGATCTCGTACCTCCCGTTCGGTCCATGCTGGAGCTCTTTTGCGATCCTGGGAGGACTCCATGACGGTTACCTGTGCTGATGAGCTCTGCGTGGTCACCTGTGCTCTCCACGCTGGGCAAACAGGAAATGAAATTCAAACCTTCGCGGGTCTTTTCCTGTCTACCTGGTCAGTGCATCTGAGTTGAGAGCGCTGTCCAGAGCGGTCACAATGAAGCACTGTGGGATAGCTCCCGGAGGCCAATAACATCGAATTCCGTCCACACTACCCCAATTCCGACCCGCAAAGGCCGGTTTTATCGCTAATCCCCTCGTCGGAGGTGGTGTAAAGAAACCGGTTTAAAGGGCCCTTTAAGTCGAAAGAAAGGGCCTCGTTGTGTGGACGTGTCCAGGCTTAATTCGGTTTAACGCTGCTAAAGTCGACCTAAACCCGTAGTGTAGACCAGGCCTAAGAGTAGTGGATACATTTGACTAAGTTCTATGACCTAGGTGGTAGAGGTTGGCTGTTGTGACAGAGCTTCTTTGCTGGCCTGGCATCTCTCAGCAGAGCAGAAGTTCATGTTTGTTAATGCATTTATTTGTTTTTCTTCTCAGAGAGGATTTTTGAAAGGTGCTGGGATGTTCAAGGGAAAAATGGCTTGTAAAGTCCATTATACGCAAACTACTATGTAAATGAAAATGCTGAATTTGGGCCTTTACACAAATAATAAAAGAAATATCTCTGTGAGAACCTTAATTTTGAATCTAACTCAGCCCCCTTGAGCATTGCGATAGGGGCTTAATTCTTGTGCCTATTAAAGTCATAACATTTTCAAGCATGCAGCTGATAACCCTTTAATTTATTCATATTCTAGGATGTGGTTATATCTAATCTAGATTAGTGTTAGCTTAATTTCATAAATTTAAACAGGTGACATGTTATGGACGGTTAGCTGGCTGTAGGAAAGGATGTTGAGTAGGACTTGCCCTGAGTGAAAGATCTGAACTCTTCACGGGTTGTATAACTTAATGAAGAAAGGCCAGTGTGACTGGAAAAACTACCAGCTCCGTATCCTCATCACCACCTAAATGTGAACTCAGAAATCTTATGCTGCTATGAGAATGATCAGCTGCTGTTTGCAGCATGAATGTTTGATGGATGTGCGCCCCTTGCATGCTAATGAATAAGGAAACCAACATGCATGGTCAGACCATTATTTTCAAATGATAGTAACTTAATTTCAAAAAACATTTCAGATTTAAAACTCTTATTCTGAGCTACATACACATGGTTGAGTTGAAGCTTTTAAACAAAGAGCACTTTCACATATGTTTAATATCTATTCAGTTACATACTCAAATTACTGAACACATTTTCTTCAGATTTACCAGAATAGTTACTTTTTTGCCTGGGTCCTGAAATAAGAATTTTAACTTGGAAGATACATTTTATGAGAGTCATAAAAGACTAAAAAAAAAAAGGGTATGGAATGGAATTGCCATGTCTCAGGATTGTGATAGTAAGTAATGTTGTGATGCTTGTTACAGTTGTAAGGTAATGAATAATACACATGATGGTAGAAATTTTCCAGTTTAGTACTGAAATGAATCCATCATATGGATTTATATAAAACAAAGTACAATTTTATTTCACTGAGTCTCTTCAAAGTATGAAAGTGTTATAAATCATTATATATGGAGTGAGTAGTGATGTTTACCACTAAGACTGCATTCGTTTTTTCATTATGAAAGGTCCTTTTTTAGTTGTTTATAACATTATCAAATACTCATCTTTCTGGACTGAAATATTTCAAATCTGGTCTCTTCTTGAAGGTGAATTCTTTTTAAAATGTAAATAAAAATGTTCAGCAATTTTCAAGTACAAGAAAATGGGGTCAGGGTTGGGGGGATACTTTAACCATTACCAAAAAAATAATAATCTAAGAATAGATACAGCTGCCCAGTGGGGAGTGAGAAAAACTTGAAATTTTCCATGGAAATGTTTTTTGGGATAGACATGGGCTTTATGGAGGTCTGGTGAAGATGCATTTTGAATTGGCAATGTTAGGATTTTCAGAATGTACTTTGCTCATGCATTTTTTTTAAGTGAACAGCAAGGTTTTTTTAATGACAATCTCCATGTGTGTGTAATTTTGAGTGGATTCTCCTTATTCTAAAGGTCCCCTTCAGAATCCTGATACTTCATCTGATGTTTGGAGGAAGGAAGCAATAAGAGCCCTTGCCTCATTAGTACACATCTCTTGCAGGATACAGCTTTTTATTGCTTCACATGATGGGATATTCTTTACATTGTCACTTTTCTTTTTTAAAAACTTAAAAATGCCTTTTAAACAAAAGAATATTGAAGTTGTAGAATCAAATTGCTAAAGGCTTTGATTACATGAGCATGCTTTTTTTATTTTCTACAGTACTCCTGCCTCACTCAGTGTGTATTTGAACTGTGCGGAGAGAATGTGGTGGGTGTCGTAATGAATCTTTTATTTTTGGCCAAAAATAATTTGAACGTGCATCAGTGTCACACACAGTACTCTGGGGGCACTCATTAGTCAGTATGGCTGATGCTTAGTGGATGAGGCAGGACTTCATGTTGAAAAGTGAGAATAAGAATAAATATTGAAGAACTGTCTCATTACACATCATGCAGTCTCCATGTTGAATGAAGCATGAGTCATGTGGGAAAAACAGTATGTGAGCATGTAATTAAAAATTGTGGTATAATACATAGAATCTTAGAAATAAAAGGCTGGATTAAATATACCTACACCATCCCTCACAGATGTTTCACAGATGTCTGTCTAACCTGTTCTTAAAAACCTCCGATTATGGGATTTCACCTTTTTCAATGCTTACCTATTCTTATAGTTAGAAAATTTTTCCTAATATCTATCTCAGCGGTTCTCAAACTTCATTGCACTGTGACTCCTTTCTGACAACAACAATTACTATGGGTGGGTGAGAGAGGGTGGGGCGACAGAGCCTGAGTCCCGAGTCATGCTTCGGCTTCAGCCCCAATTCCCAACGAGTCTAACACTGGCCCTAGGGACCCCATTAAAATGGGGTCACAACCACTTCAGAGTCCCAACCCACAGTTTGAGAACCGCTTATTAAATCTCCCTTGCTGAAAACTAAGCTGATTACTTCTTGTCCTACCTTTTGTGGACATAGAAAGCAATTAATCACTCTCCTGTTTGTATTTTAAAACAGTTATCAAATCCCCCCCTCAGTCTTCAATATAATAAACATGCCCAATTCTTTCAACCTTTCCTCTTAGGTCATGTTTTCTAAACACCTTACATTTTTGTTCCAGTTCGTCCACATCCTTCTTAAAGTGTGGTGCCCCCACTGCACACAGTGCTCCATCTGAGGCCTCATTGGTGCTAAGCAGAGCAGAACAATTGCCTCCTGTGTCTTTCTTACTGTTAACACATCCCACAATGATGTTTGCATTTTTGCAACAGCATCGCTTTGTTGGCTTAAATTCAATTTGTGATCCAAAATAACCCCCAGATCCTTTTCTTCAGTACTACTGCCTAGCCAGTTATTCCCCATTTCATGTTTATGCATTTGATTACATGTACGTATGTGGGAAGAGTGAAAGTTGCAACTCCTTGTGACATTAATTTTTTTTATTTGTAATTTAGTAACTGGTCTCAGTACACAGAGCTTAGACTTTGTTGTCCCCTACTAGGTACAGTGATTTTTTTTTCACTTCTCTCCTCTCTTCTCTCTTCCCTTTTTTGCATCAACTTGTTTTAAAGGATCAGCACCTTGCAGAACAGTGAAGTCACTGAATGAATCAGTAAGGAGATGATTAACTCTAAATGGGTGTGTTGAAAAGGGTTCTACCTGCATTAGTTGCCATGATGGGAAAGGAAATGCAGCCTAGGTGACAATTTGTACACCACCTTGATGTTATATTTTTCTCCCAGTTTTGTTGTGAACATTTTTAAGGAAGGGAGCTGTGCTAAAGGAGTGCTGGTAAAAGATTCATCTCCAAATGGACTCAGCTTGAGGAAATACTTCATTTTAAATGAGAGGAAAGAGAGTGACCTGGAGGGATAATTTTTCCTTTCTCTATACACATTTACCACAATAACTTCTTGTGATAATATAGAGGGATATGTGTTGTGTACTATACTTATTTTTTCTTCTCCAGGTACTGCACCTGATTTACACCATAAATGAGAACTTACATTAGTGTAGCAAGATCTAGTGACCTAGTCTTAGGATCTAGGGTTTAATTTTACTTCTTGGAAGAGTGATTTTTCCCTTCTTCTCCCCTTTCCTTCCATTTCTTCTCTTGGGGTACTTAAGTATTCTAAACAGCCTATTGTGGGGTGTGTGTGTGTGTGTGTCCAAAGGGAAATAGTGGATAGCTACCTTTGAGTGGGATGTTAGTTTTTTCTGATCGGTTCCTTTTCGGAATTAGTCCTACACAGTGGTCTGTGAAGATAAAAGGTAGGACCCTTTCTTAGGGTAATACAGAGATTTGGGCCAGCTGTTGAGAAGGTTTTCCCTCTGGGCACTGATAAATACAGTGTGGTAGTTAATTACAATTGCTGGAAGAAGCAGTGGTCTCTGATTATAATATGGGCCTGTTGCATTGAGGGCCTTTACCTTGCAAATAATCGGTAGCAAAATCAAGAAATGGATTTAGTAGTGAATGAGAAACCAGTGCAAGTTGTGAAGCACCAGCATACATTCTTTCAGGTAATCATAAGTTCATGAAGAAGCCACTTAATTTATCTGGAGCTAGGCAGAAAGCATTATATTTGTCTAGCCTGGAGCTGATGTATGGATGAACCAGTGCTGTCACATCATCATCCACGAGGAATAACTGAAGTCTTCTTGCTGTGTTGATGTGGGCTGCTAGTATTAGGATCATCACTATTGCTTTTTTCATTCTCTCTGCACGTCTGTTCTTCAACAAAGTGTCTTCTTCCCTGTTCTGTCGTGTGTGTGTGTGTGTGTGTGTGTGTAGATAGGAAGATAGATACATATTTTTTTTCTGCTTTCTTCTTTTCTGAATGTTTTTATCTCTTTTTCCTCTTCAGTGCCTTTTTATTCACAATTAGTGGGCTCCTCGGGAGCAGCAGTAGCATCCTTCACGCGGAAGGGGCTGTAGATGGAAAATAACTAGCATGCTGGTCAGTTTTTTTTTTGCCACCAGCTGGCTCTTGAAGTTGTGCTGTGCTTGACCACTTTGTTTCACTATTGCTATTCATCAGTCAGATTAGTGTAATGTTAAATCGCTATGTACGCTGAATCAGTGCCTCTCTCATTGTGGATGATTGTACCCATGGCTCATCTGGATCAATGAATCCTTATTTTGTTAAGGAAAATCATAGTATTAATACTCTGTACATGTTCTAAAATGAATTAATTACATTTAGCAAAGGTTGTTTTCCCTATTGAGAGCTGCAAATAGCAAATTTGAAACTTAGGAAAATATTCAAATAGCTGAAATTATTTTTTTCAAACTTTTAACTAAAACAGATGTTGCCTTTTGGGCTCAGATTGGGAATGAGACAATCTAGCCCAAAAGAAGATATTTTTAACAAGTTATGTACTTCTTTTAATAAGGGTTTAAAATGAAAATGCTTTCTTGGCCTTGATTAGTGTCACTACTAATACAGTACTCTAAAGAATCATCATAGTTTATCACTCAAAAACCTCAGTCAAGACCTGGTATTGTCACTTACCTTGAATAGTTCCTTTGGAGTATAAGATGTTGATGACGGGGACACTGCATCAGGCAGTGTTGAAGTATTTTCCTAGGCTCTCCTCATGCACATTTGGGGTTGTTCCTTCATTTCCACTTGGTCATATTGTCACCAGACTTTTCTACCTCAGCTCTCACTGATTAGAGTACACCAGTTTTTTTTTTTTGTTGGCGGTCAGTGCCTGGAGGGAATTGTTTTGAAGGAACTAGGTTCTCCAAGATCATTGGCATTTCTTGCCATTTTGTTACTATGTAGATTTCAACAGTGGTATTTTGGGGTAAGGGATTTTCAGAGGCAGAGCTCTTTCTGGACTTCAGCCTCTTAGGTGGTAGAATTTGTCTATGCAGTGGATGTTTTGGATCATGTACCTGCTTTTGTATCTCCTTCTTACTGAAGGCGTCCTGCCTATCTGGTGGTGGTGCAATCTCAGTGAGGCTCTACAGTGACAATGTGGGAGTCAGTGTCAAAAACCCTGTGATGATCCCAAAGGACGGTTAAGTTCGGTAACAGTTTTGTGCATGGCTTGAGCGAGACTATACTGGGGCAAAGTACTCTGCAGTTTAATAACACAGGGTGTCTGGTTGCTCAGAATGTTTTGGCATCGGCTCCCTGTTTTGTGTTAGCCAGTTTGTGGAGAACATGATTCCTGGAGTTTAATTTCTTTTTTAGCATCTTGATATGCTCTTTGAATATCAGTGTTTGGTTTAATGTGACCCCCAGGTATACCCAGATGTTTATAGTGCTCAAGGATTGTACCATCCCACAATATTTGGAGTTTTTGCTTGGCAGGATGGTGCTTCAAGGGGAAGGTGCATACTTGTGTCTTGGTAGGATTGGCATTCAGGAACCACATATGATAGTATTTTCCAAATATACTCAGGGAACCAGTTAAAATGCACTCAGTGTCCTCATATCTTTTTTATTGGGTAATGATGCAAAGATCAACTGTATAAATGAAATGCTTGCACATTGGAATCCAGGTTGATGATTTGTGTAACCAATAGTTCTCAAACTTTTTTTTTCCCGCGGAGCACTTGAAAATTGCTGAGAGTCTCGGCGGACCACTTAATGATCTTTCCAAATGTTGTTTGTACTGTTAGTTAACTATTGTAAAGCACTTTGGATAAAAGTGCTATATAAAAAAAACCTTAATAATAATTAATGTTTTTTGTTCTACAAATAGAAGCACACAACTCACATTTTAATATCAGTAGTCTTACCTTTCTAATGCGATGGATGTGCCCTTTCTCCCCCACCACAGCAGCCCCTGAGCTGGGGCTGGTAAGGAGAGGGGTCTCTCCCCCACCACAGCAGCCACAGAGTAAGGGATTTTGAGGCTGGGAAGGAGGGCTGTCTCTCCCCGGCAGCCGTAGCTCTGGAGCTAAGGAAAGTCACCTCTTTCTCTGGCTGCCGTAGCCTTGCACATCCCAAATTCCCCCTACCCCTTCTTCTCACCCCACTGTCCCCTCCCACCTTCCCCCTATGGCCACACCACCTTACATGTGTGTCTTTTCCTGGGTCCAGGCACCTAATTAGTGGATCCACGCCTGCGCAGCTCCACTAATTAGGTGGATGGCCCTTCATTCTCTCATGTGTGGCTGCCCAGGCTCTCACCTTAGAGGGAACTATCCTTGGACCACCTGAATGGAGCTCGCAGACCACAGTTTGAGAACCTCTGGTGTAGACATTAATCAGCAAAGGTGATAGCACTGAATATTGGGGTAATTCATTCTGTTGAATATGCCATCGATTTTTCTGACCATCCATCTGAACTAAGAAGTGTTGATTATCAAGCAGAGACTCCTGGACCATCTTAATATTTCACACAATTTTTGCCAATTTCAGAAGTAGTGCATGGTGTGATGCAGGTGTTATAAATAGCTAATAGTTCTTCTTCGAGTGCTGTCCCTGTGGGTGCTCCACTTTAGGTGTTTGTGTGCTCCTATGCTCGTAGTTGGAGACTTTTAGTAGCAGTGCCGGTTGGGTCGCACATGCGAGGTCCTTACCTTGTGCTGCTGCAGGCAGTTAACCGACGCTGTGCGACCAACCTCTACTCAGTTCCTTCTCTACCGCCCTTGGCTACGAGTCCGAGCAATCAGCAGCGCCTCGCTACTTTATAGTTAGTTAATTACAGTCAATTACTTAGTTTCCTTATTAGCAGCTACTTAGCTTGTTTTCCTTTCCTTTTCTCCTTGGTTTAAAACAAAAACAAACAAACAAAAAACCCTCACGGCCAGGAACTTCAAAAAAACAGCCGTTTTGAGGGCGAAAGCTTCCCCACCCTCCCAATGGAAATGCCCAGTTTCCCGGTCTCTCAGCGCCTTGCCTCCAGGCTCAGAATGCCAGTGCCTGTCCCCGACAGCCACACCTCGGTGTGTTTGCTGCCTGTGTGTTAGTGCCTCTGACGCAGGCATTGCCTCAGGCTCGCAAAAAGGCAGGGAGTGGAGAGGTCTCTCAGACCTGCATTGGGGCATGAGGCTTGGGACCTCCCACCCCCTTTACTTCGCCAGCCGCAGCTTCGGAAAGGAGTGCTTTCTCCAACCCCACATTGGGTACCCACCACAGGAATAAAAAACAAACAAACAAAAAAACCCACCCCACAGCCATCCTGTGGATAATAATAGCATCAGCTGTGCTGTCAGCGCCGGGAGCTCCAGTGGCTGAGAGCTCCAGCACCGCTGCAGACAGAAACTTTGGAGCCTTGTGCCTCCATGCCACAATCCACAGCCGCGCCACAGGCCGGCATCCAGTGCTGGCACCAGCTGTGCTGTCCATGCCGGAGCCGAAGTAGCGGAAAATCCCGGCACTGCTAGAGCTAGAGATTCTACAGGAGCAGGTCCGACACAGGCATTATGGGGAAATCAAAACCCTGTACTTCCGCACTGCGTTTTATATTCGTTCTGTGAGCGGGCATCCAATACCGGCACCTTCTGTGCTGTCAGCACCCGCAGCCGAAGTAGCGGAAAATCCTGGCACCCTTGGCACTGCTAGAGCCAGAGACTCTACAAGAGCTGGCTCTGACACAGGCACTAAGGGGAAACCAAAACCTTGTGCCTCCGCACCACAATCTACAAATGGCGCTGCGGAGCCACTACAAAATGTGGCTTTTTCAAAGGCGCACCCAACACACACACAGGCGCAGCCAGCACCGCTACTAAAAGTCTCTGACTACGAATGCAGAGGCGCACAAACACCTAAAGTGGAGCACCCACAGGGATACATGTCTCGAAGAACCTTAGTTACTGTACAAGGTGAGTAACCTTCTCATCAACAAACACAGCCCCTGTCATTTTACAAGTTTTGAAGCCATCTTCAATGTATTGAGTTAAGTTTGCAACTTGGCCACAGCATGAACATCCTGAGCAGAAACTGGCTTGGTCACCAGTCAGCTGCTCTTCCACTATTGGTGCTATTCTAGCCATTATCATACACTCATATAGTTTGTAGGTTGAGCAGAGTAAGAATATTGGCCAATAATTTCTTTGAACAGTTATGATATTTATGTGATTTGAATAGTGCAACCATTTTGGCCCGTCTCCGCAGCCTGAGTATCTGCATTGTCTCCATGCAGGAATGAAAAAAATCAAGCAGCCATTTCACTTCAGGATTATATCACAATAGTAATAGTTCACTAGGTATGCCATTGAGTCCAACTGCCTTTCCACATTTCAGGGTTTTCATGGCTATTGTCAGCTCCTCTACGTTGAGCTGCTCATTATGAACCTCACCGTCTCAGAGGAGTGAGTGAAGTTCCTGTTTAACTGAACTCTAAGACATATTATTGTGAGAGTCCAAACTTTAGATTTTTCTGTATTTGAGTTTATTTACATCTTCATTTGTAATACTGTAATGTTGGGGGCTTTTTAAGGAAAAACTTACAAGGAAATAAAATGCAAAGTGCTCCCAACCTGATTTCTTTCCCTACTGGAAGAGCATCATCACAGTCTTCTCATAGGAGAGATCTGGGAAGGTTTCTGTAGTACTATATGGGCTTTTCACCAGGTTTATGAGAAGGTGTGGCAGCTGTGAGTGTGTACATGTTAGCCAGATTCTGAATACTTAGTGCTTTGGAGGTGCAATAATGAGAACATTGTGACCCCAAATTCAGAGCACTCTGTAGAATGCAATACATTCTAGGGAGTAAAAAACCCAAATATGTCAAATTATAGATACCAGAAACTCTATTGAAAGGCTTACTTTATCTGAGGGGACCCTTGTGATGCCACAAGGGACCAAAGAAGGCAATTCAGAGTCTAGAAAGGTGGATGCAGGAAGGGGTCCAAAACCCAGAATGCTCTGTATTAGCCAAATAACTATTTTTATGAAAGACTACTGAGTTTAGTCAACTGCTAGATTTTAGGTATAAATTTCCCAGTTAGCTGAGCATTTTAAAAGTACACAGGTTAGCTCACATAATAAACAGCAAATTAAACTCTGTTGCCTTTGGTATGCGCTTTTATAGGGAGATGCAGGAGCATGATGTATATATGAAGAATGTTACAGAATACATTAGACCGAGTACTGAGAGATGCCAGCATGTTTCAAGCTGGTGGACTCTCATCAAACAGTTTGTTAAAAATCACGGCTTTTTTTATGCTAACAACTCAGATTTAATGACTTAAGAGATCTTGTTGGAATCAACTGTTAGAATATACTTTTCAATGTTTATAGAAATATTGACCTTTTGATAGTGTGTGTGTGTGTGTGTGTGTAAACTTTTTTACATTCATTTTAAGTTTTGATATGAATAAGAATATAGGTAAAAGATTAATGTGTTACTGAGAAAAAATTAGTTAACATACCAGGCTGAAGAAATTAAAGGCCTGATTTTTGTTTTTTTTCAGTGGAGATATGGTTTGGTCTAGCATTCACTCTGTGCAAGTTTGAACCTGAACACACTGTACACTTTTCTTTCACTATCAAATACATATCAATTCAGATTCAACACCTACATGCACATTTAATAGAATTTTTGTTTGCAAACCCCATCACCCGCATGTGCAGGTGGCTAGCCATGGGAAAGCATGTATGTGCAAGGTGAAGCCAAGTAGTGAAAATCAGGTCTCTGAACATATTTAAGCACCCCTATGTATTTTGAAGTTGTTTAAGTAACTTTATGATTTCATTTGCATATCTAGATATTTCTTGGCTATTTTATTTTCAATATTAAATATTTTTCCTAAACCAATTAAAATTTTTGTTTAAATATTTCAAACAGGTGAATACAATTTGCTGGAATGATACAGGAGAATATATTTTGTCAGGTTCAGATGACACCAACCTGGTAATTAGCAATCCCTACAGCAGAAAGGTAAGTTTACTTTCTGGATAGTCAGTATTTTACAGTATTTCCCCCAAATCTGTCTGCCATTGTTTTAAAGATCTCTACTCCAATGATAGGAGGGAAGCATTGCATAGCTATGGACCACACTGACAGCTTGTTAAGAGCCAGAGGGTTGCACTTATAGTAGTTTACATAAAATAGAGTAGATTGCAGCTACAATCATGGAAGCATGGCCCATGGAGACTGCCCTGTTTCAGCATGGTTTACCATACCTATCTCAGCACTAATTTTTGTTACATAATTAACACATACAAATTATAAATACACAAAATGCATAATACTTAATGCACAATGCAGTATGGACTGCTTATACATGAGATGGTACAAATACAAATCCCTATATATCATCTCTTCTGCTTTCATCCACTCCCTTCTCTAAAACTGGAGGCAAGGGAAAAGCTTTTCATTGTACTCTAAAAGTTTGAGAAATCTGGACTGCATTGGTTCAAGCTGAGAATAAAGTTCAACTCCTGAACCAGCCTTCTCTGTTTTTTTACGCTAAGGGCTTGTCAACGCTGGCAATAAACAGTGCTGCAACTTTCTCGCTCAGGGGTGTGGAAAAAAACCCCCAGAGTGCAGCAAGTTGCAGCGCTGTAAAGCGCCAGTGTAAACAGTGCCCCAGGGCTGGGAGCTACGCCCCTTGTTGAGGTGTTTTCTTAGAGCACTGGGAGAGCTCTCTCAGTGCTGTGCCACACAAGGCATGTTAAAGCACTGCTGCGGCAGCGCTTTAGCATAGCCAGTGTAAACTAGCCCTTAGATATTGGTGGCATTAATGACTCTGCTGATCACAACTGTGGCAGTATCCTAGGTAAGAAGTGCTGTTAAGTAGGCAGTTCCCAAACTATTTTGGACTTTATAAGTAACAAACAGTTTAAACTTGTGTCTCAGCATAGATTAGGGATCAGCAATGTGAAATGTAGAATTTTTGGATTACCCATCAACTCCTGTGGAAAAGGTCTGAAGTATTTCAGGCCTTAATTTTGCCTAGGAGGCCAAATGGTGCTCTGAAGCAAGCATTTTGCTGCTGTTTTGTTTTGTTTTTTTAAAGGCCGGGGGGAGGGAAGGGGCATTGTGGTGGCTGGTAATGAAATAGAGCTGAGCCCCACATATTAAATCTTTTCTCCTTTTTCTCTGCTTGTGCACAAACAGCTTTTGTGACAGGTGCCTCTAATTTTCCCATTCTATCAGCACAATAAAGAGAGCAGCAAGGGATATATGGGGAAGGGAAGAGAGGGGCTGGAAATACTAACCCTTGACACTGTTACCATAGAATGCAGTCAGAGACTGGGAGGGAATGGCATCGTTCAATCCCTTATGGTACTGCTGTACATGAAGTGTAGCTGGGAATGAGAGGGACTGGGACAGATGGGGCTGATGATGTAGCTGAGAGCTTCCTTCCTTCAGTGAAACTATAGAACAGTGCTGAGAGCTGCACATACTCATTCTGCTTTTTCAGCCCTCTTGGGGCAGAATCAGGAGTTCCCCAGAGTTTGAGTGCAGGCACAGCCCCATTGTAGTTTCACATCAATTTCAGAAGCAGCACCAGGGTCTCAACTGGAGAAATCTGAGGTAGAGGGAGGGAGGGGCTGATCAGTTTTTGATTGCAAAGAAGGCACTTTGGTAGGGCCTGTGACCAAGGAAGAAAGAGGAGTAGGACTGGTTGTGACCTGGTGAAGTGTATAGTATATGACTCAATAAGGGATGGGGAGGTGGGAGGAGAACAAAGGGAGGCTGCATTCCCTTTTTGGGGAAGGAATAGGGGAGCAGTGGTGGGCGTTATCATAAGATTAGGTTGGAAGAGCCCTCAGGAGGTCATCTAGTCCAACCCCCTGCTCAAAGCAGGACCAGCCCCAACTAAATCATCCCAGCCAGGGCTTTGTCAAGCCGGGCCCAATCCTCCAAGTCGTCTAGGTCACTCTGGACCCTATCCCTACCCTCCAGTATATCTACCTCTCCGCCCAGTTTAGTGTCATCTGCAGACTTGCTGAGGGTGCATCCATCCCATCTTCCAGATCATTAATGAAGATGTTGAACAAAACTGGTCCCAGGACCAACCTTTGGGGCACTCTGCTTGATACCGGCTGCCACCTAGACATCGAGCCGTTGATCACTACTCGTTAAGCCCCTCGATCTAGTCCGCTTTCTATTCACGTTATAGTCCAGGGGTAGGCAACCTATGGCACGCGTGCCAAAGGCGGCACGCGAGCTGATTTTCAGTGGCACTCATACTGGCCACCAGTCCGGGGAGCTCTGCATTTTAATTTAATTTTAAATGAAGCTTCTTAAACATTTTAAAAACCTTATTTACTTTACATATAACAATAGTTTAGTTACATATTATAGACTTATAGAAAGAGACCTTCTAAAAACGTTAAAATGTATTACTGGCTCGCGAAACCTTAAATTAGAGTGAATAAATGAAGACTCGGCACACCACTTCTGAAAGGTTGCCGACCCCTGTTATAGTCCATTCATCCAATCCATACTTTTTTAATTTGCTGGCAAGAATACTGTGGGAGACCGTATCAAAAGATTTGCTAAAGTCCAGATATATCACAGTGTATGCTATGATATACCATATATATCATAACTAACAGAGAAGTTATTAGGGAATGGAGAAAAGCCTCATGTTATTTAGTTTGTTGATTTTTATTTGGGAGCTCAGATATGATTTGATGTGAAGTCAAAAATATTTCTTCCATGGAACGTGGGGGGGAGGTATCTATCAGAACCACCACTTATTTTGGGCATTAGTTGTGACTGAGCTAAAGCATCTTAATATAATGGAAGGCACCCATTGAGATCTCTGAGTTTGGCAGCAGAGCTCTGTGGATTTGGTGCTGAACTCTTCGCTCATTTTAAACAAAATTGAGCTCTGAGGTGTGGTTTTTTTTTTTTTTTTTTTTAACATTTCTGTTTATTGAATTCTTCTGAACCTACCTGAATAAAGAGTAGAATGCAGTGAAATAAAGTAAATTGATTGGCTCTCTGAATATGTAATATATAGTTGTATCCATATTTTAGAACATGCAGAATATTAAATAATATATTGTTAGCACCTGCATAAATCATTTTAAAAAGTTTGAAGTAATGCTTTTAAAATACAAGGCAAGAATTTACAGAGAATCTTGATTTCCATAAAGCTTTCTTTGATTAAGTTAATTGGTGGAAAGCTTTAGAAGTCCTTGTCATATTGTAAATATCTTGTGCTAACATGAGAACGAGACCATAGCTAGAAAAAAAAATGAAATTGTCAGTCTGGTTCATTGTCAGAGGTGAGAGAAATAAAGTAAATCAAAGTGGAAAAGCACACGTAGCTTTTTAATTTTGTTCAGTTTTAATATTCTAATCTAAAGTGGGTTAGGAAATGAAAGTATACAGAATATTTTGCCACAAAATATTGAGACCATATAAAAGATTATGGTAAATTAAATACATTGCATTTACATTGCTAAATTGTACTGTGTATGTATGATTTTAAAAAATTCATTGCTGAATTAAATATGCATCATGTTAAAATGTTTGGTAATAAACTAATACTGTAGTCAAGCCTGAAATTTTTAGTGTCCTACAATAGTGAGGTTAAGTTCCAATTTAGAAGTAGGGATGCTGTGAAACCCACCATAAAACTTTTTCAGTTCTACTTTTTAATATGATTTTGCTCTTTCATAATTTGTGCTATTTTACCTTTGGGATGACTTCAGGACAGTACATTTAAAAAGTAAATAGTGTGCTCATATTAGATTTCTTTGCTCCCTTTAGGTCTTCTCAGCTCATTACCACTTAATGTAATGCTGCCTCTTCATGTTCCAGGATTAGTGTCCAAGAGTCAGAATCTTTAAAATATAGGTACTGGCTATTTCAAGAAATACTTTTAGGGCAGTGGTCTTCCAACTCTTTCATTTTGCAGACCATTTTGAGGTAGAGTAAGAGAGAGCATGTATATGCCTCTTGTATACCACTTTATCTCCCAATCCATTCCTTTTTCACAACATTTTCTTTGTTCTATGGATGACAGACTGTGTACATTACTGGCATTCCATACTCTGGAACTTCGGGATTATTGGCAGAAAGTTTATTTTATTTTTCCACGTGTTGCTGTTTGTTTTGAAAATATTAACCTAACACAAGCCTTTCTTGTTTGCTTTGTAGGTTTTAACAACTATTCGCTCAGGACACAGGGCAAATATTTTCAGTGCAAAATTCTTACCATGCACCAATGACAAGCAGATTGTGTCCTGTTCTGGAGATGGAGTAATTTTTTATACTAATGTTGAGCAAGATGCTGAGACCAACAGACAATGCCAATTTACGTGCCACTATGGAACTACATATGAGGTATTGTATATCATCTTTGTATAAAAGCACAAGATTTATTTAAGGCAGGAAAAACAGATGTTGGTGTTGATATTAGCCAGGATTTCAGTCTGACAGTGGCAACTTCATTTTTATGCTTCACAGTCATTTAAACTAGTTTTCCTTTGATTTGTAACTTTTAGGGGTCATTTCATATGTAATTTACTTTAGTAGAGAAATAAATTGTCCAAATAAAGGAGACTCTAAAGTCAAGTATTGTTAAGGCCATTTTCCCTGCAAAATATATAAGCAGATAGCAACAGATACATAATAGAGCTTGTTTATCTACATATTAGGGGGCAGGTAGTTTGTATATCATTGTTTATTAAAGGGAGAGAAACAAGGTCTTTACTGTACTAAGGTAAATATAAATATAAAATCTTACTGAGAATTTCCTAGCTTTCAGCACATTTTCACCTTTAAGTTACAGATACACCTTTATAATCTTAAGGACTTTTTTTGGTGGAAATAATACATTACAATCATAATTAATCCTCAACACCCCATGTTAGTATTATTTTACATTATTTTACAGATGGGCAAAGCAACACAAAGTGTGTTTAAGTGACTTAGCAAAGCTGTAGTAAAAATCAGGAGTTCCTGACTCCAGTTTCATGCTAAATTCATTAGACAATTTTGCCTCTTGTTTGCCCTAGCGACTTACCCATACTAAATTTTACAAAAGACAAAGAGGTGTTATTGATAAACTGTCACCACTTTCTTGGGGTTGTCAACATTCCATCTTAGTTTTCCCGTATTTTTCAAATGCTACTTTCATAATTATCTAGCTCAGACCTTCCAGCATTAGTTCTTGATCGGTCCTTTGGTTTTTATACAGAGTGGACAAAAGATATTAGAAGAATCAAATGTACTAGTATCAAACAAAGCAAAGGAATGGCGATTCATGTCAAAAAGGAACATGTCTAAAGAGCTGTCGTGATTAATTTCTCGTAATGTGGTAGAAGTGTCTTTAACAGTATATGTCTGTGTTCAGTTAAAGGACTTGTCAGAAACGTTTGCTAACTGCAGAATGTTGTCTTCTCAGGAGATGTGCAGAGCAACCCCATGGAGCTCATTTTGTATTTGTAGAAATCCTTTGTGTCTGGATGTAGCTTGAGTTCAATAGTCTTAGGGCAGGTCTACACTTAAAACACTGCAGCGGCACAGCTGTGCTGCTGTAGCCCTTCAGTGAAGATGCTACTATGCCAATGGGAGGGTTTCTCCTGTCGGCATAGTTAATCCATCTCTGTGAGTGGTAGTAGCTAAGTTGATGGCCGAAGCCCTCCTGTCAACATAGTGCTGTCTACGCCGGGGCAGATTTTTCACACCCATGAATGATGTAGTTATACCGATGTAAGTTTTAATACTGAGTAAAGTTCTACAATATAGCTTGTCACTTTTGCCAAAGATCACCTTAGGTTCCTCCCTCACACCAGTTATTTCTTTTTTGATACATTTAATTGGTGTGTTCTCATTTATTTTGATCAGGAAGCTATTGCTTCCCTAGTGACATTCTCCCTTTCATCATGGGAGCTAACATCACTTCATATTTTTAAACTGCTTCATATCTTAACATGGTTCGCTATATGATGTTGCACTTATTTATCCAGCCCTTAACTAGACGGTATGAGTTGATCTTACCCTCATTGCATCCCAAAAATATGCAAGAGGATGATGTAGCCTGTCACTCCACCCATGTTTTCAGAAGTCTCTCTGAGGGTTGAGATATGAGTTACTAAGGGCCAAGCCTATTCAACATGATCTAGATTTTAGTACCAACTGTTAGTGTTCTCATGGTCAAGAGGTAAGAGTTCAGTCAGTGGTGACAGTGGTATTTACCTATAGTGTTAACTACCAAGCCTTGCTGGATAAATATGAATTTGATATATTGAACAAGTTAAGTTCTTTTCCTTTTATAAAAGAGAACAAAGTAGTTGAAGATTATTCCAGAAGAAAGTGAACAGCCAAGCATTAGGCTGGGAAAACTGGAGCAGCAGAATCTTGAATATAGACTAAAACATGCATATTTGTAGTGCAAATTCAGTTTCCAGCACCCAGTTCAGCCAAAGATCAGAGTAACTGTGTGATACAGGGGGGTGCCAGAAGAAAACAGTGAAGGATAAGTTAATGAATGTGGGGAGGAATAGAACCCCATTTTTGCATCTGCTGGGAACTTGTTTTAGCCTAATATGTCATCTTGTGTCAACTAGCATAATACCTATAGTCAACTTCAATAAATAGCTTTCTCAATAGAGCTTAAAACTTCATGTCTCATGTTCCGATCTTCCATTCTTCGTTTTTAATCTTAAATTTCTTGAACCTGTGACTAGACTTTATCAGTCTGTTGTCCAGTCATAGATATTTCTTTAGATAGTAGATTCATTATGTTCCTTTTTCAGTTTTATTGAGCATGATGCTCACAGCATTTTGGTTAAAGTATACATCCTTTACAAAACTTCTGTTTTGTAAATTCCACCATGACTCATTAGTTGTGCATCTGTACCAGGCAGAGTTATTCGCCACACACTGGATGATGCAACCTTGAACTCTGACCGTGTACGGTTGTTAGAAATGGGTATCTGGTAAATGTTTGGAATATTGAAGTGATGGCATTGAAGTAGATGGTTAGGGGCATGGCTGTGTTTGACTTGTGTTAGATGAATGCTAATGGAGGGAAATCTTTTTGTTTTTTAAATAGAAATAGCTTGTAGCATTTATCATTTTGGGAAGTTACTGATATGTAATGTTTTTAATTAAAGTTATTGGAAGATGTTTCTAAAATCGCCTACAGTTTGTTGAAAATCTCAACCACAGTGTATTTTCAGTAGTTGATTTTGTTCAGAGTTAAGTTAACCTATTTTTTGTAGAAATGTAGGAGATTGCAGCTTGTGTGTTGTCCTTGTGGATATAGATGAGGTAACAGAGAAGGTGAAGGTGAAATCATAGTTATTGGTTTTCAGGATTTAATGAGTGATTCTCTGACTCTTCTGTGATTCTGCCGGTGGTATATGCACTTCAGCAGCTTTTACTATTTTCAAAACAGTTCTTTGATAGAATATTTGTAAAATATTTTGGGAATAGAAAGGTACTTTATAAATGTATAATTTATTTAAATATTATTACTCTACTTAACACCTGTCTTGTTGTACTTGAATAATGAAGCAGATGCAAAGTTTTATAGCACAACTGGTATCTTAGATCCCTGAAACTTCAAAGCTCAGCAGAGCAAGTAAGAGTAGTGCTGGGGAGAAAAGAATTGACTTGCAGATACAACTTGGAATTAATGTATGTCAGTTTGTAGATGCTTCATCTCATTTAAAAATATTTTTTCACCGTGGGGAAAAATGTGTTTAAGCTGCCTGAGTTTATTTTTCAACTGTATTTAATTGCCTCATTATATTAAAAATAGAACTTTGTCTCAGATTCTCTAAATAACAAAAGCTAATATTATCTGCCTTCAGGTACTAATTCTGAATTAAACAGTGGGATAGATTTTAGACTGGCTTCATAACTTGGAACTTGTGGCAATTTCAGACCATGACTGACACACCTCACAATAAGGAAGCTTGTGGAAATTCATGAGCACTGTGCCATTGTTTTATGAAAGACAAGTTGTGAGTGAAGAGGAATGGAGTATATTTTTGAGAGCGAGACAGACACATACACAAAAAGGGCCTCTGGAGACTGGAGTATTTGCAGTTTACACCTGGAAGTTCAAAAACTATGAATAGTCACTACCAAATACCAGACATTGCTGCTATTCACTTTAATTCTATTTCAGAAAGAGAGTATACTTCTAAAGATAATTCCTACCTTCGTATTTTTTTGTCCAGCTACATTTTTTAGATTGATAATTTAATGATAGCTAGTTATATACAATGTGGTGTTATGGGTTAATATTTATGAAGTCAGCCCGGGTTACAGCTACTGATATGTATTTCATTTTTTTAATAAAAAGAAAAGAAGCCCCTTGCTCCTTACAAATTACAGCATATTTAATAGTGAATTATAAAATATTGTACTGTTACCAATATAATCAAAACTAAACTACAGCATTTGAAATAAATGAATGTGCTTCATTTGTGCTTCATTATTACTTTTGCCTGGTGTTTGTTCATCTACGGCCTGAAGTCAATGGAAGAACTCCCATTGACTTTAATGAAAGTTAGATTCAGCCTGTTACAATAAATTACTGAATTAGTAAGTGTCTGCTCTTGTCAGTAGTGTGAAAGAGTGAGGTGCTTCTGCACTTAACTTGTGATGGTATGGTGGCTGTTTTTCAGACATTGAACCCCTAAAGGGAAGGATACTGTTGAACAACAAAACATGTTGACTGGAATAGTAATTCTGTGATTTCTAAACTTTAAACAATTCGATTACTTCATTCTGTGTAATTAGTGGCTCGAGATACACATATTCAAATGAAAGATATTTACATTTTCCATAAGATATTTTTAAAATTTTCTTTTGTATATAAAGAAATAAAGGGTGTGGTCATATCACAGTTCACATGCCTTCACCCACCAGAGGTGTTCTGCTCTGTAATATTTGGCACTTCTTGTTCTATATATTTTATGGAATGATTTGTTAAATGAATCTGGACCAGTGATTAGTTTTCTGGGAACACCCTTATTTGGAATATCACTACATCTTTGTAGGAATTTATATCTTTCCTGAGATCAGGAATATGGTGTAATAAAACAATTCAGTGAAAGTGAAGAAGATATTGATTAATGCATTGAAGGATAGGGAACAATAATAGTCTTCAGTTAATTACTGTATCTTGCATGGAAGAAGCAACTTGATTGGAGGAACAATGCTGTTAAGTATTTTCCTGTGGTTTGTATGGGGTTGGATTTTAAGACTACTCTGGGGTTAGAGTGTTAAAATGTTTTTTTGTTGCATAATAGGGAACAAAATGAAACTGTCTTGTATTCTCACTTTAGATGCTAATTATTTATCTAATAACTGAAAATACCAAGTTTGCGCCTCATTTATGCAATAGACAGTGTAAGTGTTTGTGGGATTTAATTGCTTGTTTCACCTGCTGGAGGACTATCTGTAAGGTTGTTTTAATGACTGTAATATAAACTATTTTAAATTTTCAACTATCTTTCACTTTTGATTATTTTCATAGAAATCTTGAGTGCAATTAAAAACCACCTTCTGATTATTGCTCACTAATATTAAAGGCTTTATTCCCAAAATTATATTATTTCTTGAAGTATTAATGGTACTGATTTTTTTTTCATTGCAGATTATGACAGTACCAAATGATCCCTATACTTTCCTCTCTTGCGGTGAGGACGGAACTGTAAGGTGGTTTGATACTCGCATCAAAACAAGTTGCACAAAAGAAGATTGTAAAGATGTAAGAACCAAATGTTCCAATAAGATGATGATCGAAATATAGGGCTATAATATTAATATTAGAATCTGAACCCTACTAAGGCTTCTGAGGGCCCCGATGAGCTGACTGAGTCATGTGGTAGGGATTACCATGGAGCCAGAAAAGAGTGCTGTTTGGACTCTGTACATCTGTGGTACATTTATGAACCTCTGGTTTGGTTTACTTCAAACTTGGTAGAAAAATTCCCATGGAACCAGAAAAATTTTACTTTGGCCTCAGACCTAACCTTCCAATCTTGAGGCTGTGATGGCTTTTTTTGTGCATTTTTGAGGTGGTGGTATCAATTGAACTTATAATGGAAGCTCAGCTACAACTTTAAACTGCCGAGCAGCCTCCGTAAAATAGAGTGGGGTAATGAACATATTAGACCAGATTAATCACTGGTGTATCTCCCTGGATGGTATTAATTTCATCCATAGTGTTTGGATTCCAGAAAACGTTTGGTACTGATCTGGATAAAAACTGACCCCCAAAATATGTGTTATACTTACTGTCCCCTTGGTACCCATCTCTTCTGTTCTGTTTTCTGCATTGTGTTCCATTTTAGGCTTTGGTTATTTTTGGTCCCCAATCTTGTTACATTACTCTTACTACATGACATTCCTCTATCCAATTATCTGCCCATAAACAAAATCTATTCTAATCCTTTTGAATTAGCTTAGACACTTCCTGCCTATTTGCAATTCTTTCGATTCACATCCTGGTTTCTTTATATTTAAGAAAATCCAAGGATTTGTTAGCCCTCTCTACCCTTAACTGTTAGCTTTTTTTTAGCTTGATATAAGGCTTGTTTTTCATTCTCTGATCATTTTTGTCCATTGCAGTAACTCTTCCCTGTAATACATTTACCACCTATCTGTATAGGGCCAGATTTGGTTCTCTCTTACAAACATGATTGCAGAACCTCGACCAGTGGGGCTGCATCTTTTTTTTTTTTTTTCTCCCAGTAGTATTTTACTTCAGATGCTTAGGAGCTATTTTGTAAGTGCAGTATCTTTGTTTTATTCCAGGATATTTTAATAAACTGCCGACGGGCTGCCACCTCTGTAGCTATCTGTCCTCCAATACCATATTATCTTGCTGTGGGCTGTTCTGATAGCTCAGTAAGAATATATGACCGGCGAATGCTTGGCACAAGAGCAACAGGTGGGAAATAAACATTAAGTAAACTTTTCTAACAGCAGACAGTTCTAGTTTGTCTGGTTTATGACTTAAGCTTAGTTTTATGTAAGATCTAGGGTTTTTAAAAAGATTGTATATTGGATATTACTAAAAAGTACAGTAAAGCCTGCAGGGAAATATTTTGAAAGATTATTCGATTATTTGCAAAGAAACAGTGAATGTTATTATTAAGGTGGCCAAAGAACTTCCTGCAGGTCAAATGCAGCACATGGAATTCTATAACGTTTCCTAAGGCTTTCTTGGAACATCCAGCACACACAGACTGGTTCCAGTATGCAATGCTCTGTCTTTATTCAAGTAATTGTTTACAAAAATAAACCACACTGGAGCATTGTATGATTGCACCTCTAGGTTGTGCATGCCACATTTCTCTAGTAAAAATGAGAGCAGGAACCATCTCAGTGACATGCAGATTAAATGCATCCATGTCAGCCCTATGTTTGTGTGCTTTTGCTTCATTAGAAGATACTATTTCTTGCAGAAAGGGATCTCGTGAATTTTACAGACTCTTATAGCAAATATTTAACTTCTCAGTAGTTGTCACTGTACCTGACATACTAGTTGCCCTAAATATTTGCCTAAAGTTATTACCAAGTTTCTAAATTTAGATCATGTGTGGTGAGATCATTCACTCTGAACAGTGGGGGTTGTTGTCTGGCTAGTTGGAAAAGGTATGTGCCCCCTTTATAGGGCTGGAAAGCCAGGGAGTAACTTTCTGCTGTAGCTGCAGAGGAGGTCAGAGTGGTAATGCTGACTCTTCCCCCCAGGTGATTGAAAAGAGGGAGGACTATATTGATCCATGCTGTTGCAGAAAAAAACCTTTTTTATCTGGACCAGGTGGAGCAGCACCCTCTCTCTCACCCCTGGAAGTGGTGAAACACTGGGGTTTGTCAAGTGTGGGCATTGCGCTAGTCGCTCGTTTCTTAAGGGGTTGGGAAGGAAATTTTCCCTCATCGCCAGATTGGCGAATGCGAGGTGGGTTTTTTTTGCCTTCTGCACAGCGGGTTTGAGGGGCTTAGTTGGGACAAATAGGAAACAGGAGTTATGCTGTGATGTCACAACTCATTATGTAAATGTGTGACAGATGTCAGCTACTCCATAGAAGAGGGATACAGTAATTGGATAAAATGGATCGATAAAGGATTTAGAGGTGGTATTCTTTAGAGTGGAAACAGGGTTTGGGGCTCCTATGACAGGTATGGTAGGGAGCCTGTTTCTCCCCCCCGCCCACCCAGTCACTCCTAGAGCCTCATTTGAGCATGGGGGGGATTGTGAGAACTCAGCAGTGCGTTGGTTGGCAGGTGACCAGGATCAATAAGGGGGAGGGCTGACAGAAGCCCCCTGGGTGTGTATTGAAATGATCATGGAATTACCTGAACTGTACACTTCTATCTGCCGGGTACTCCCAGACATTTAAGCATAAAGTTGTGGCCTAATTAAACCACATCCAGTGTCTCCTATCCTTCCAGCACAGCCAGACAATGACTGGAGTATTTAATACACTGTTTAATTATAAAACTGTTTTACTTTAGGGATGTGTTCAACACTTGAAACAGAGATTTCTAATGTAACTATTATGGAAATTAAGCTGGCCTTTGGTTTGTGGAGCTCTATGAGAAGTAAGATGTGCAGGGTCTTACTTTGTCAATTTAGAAGGAACAAACTATCATCTTATTAATGGTACTGTGGCTGGTTGTTTGAGAGTTTGCTTGCAGGCCCAAAGGTATCAAATGCCTAAAACAACCAGCATGACAAGCCATTTTATGTTTGCACTGAAGTCTCTACCACTTCCTCTCCTCTCCTCCACAGATAGTCTACCTGGATATTTCTTTTGTTGTGAAAATTGAATGAGGATCATGTGTAGGGGTCTCGCCGTGAAAGCTTGAATCTAGTCCTTACCCAGATAAATCAAGTACTCTTTGCTTTCCTCTAACAGACAGTGAAGGGGGTGTATCTATGTACATGCACATATGTGTAATATAGCTTGATTGTGTAGCAATATCTATAGTCCAATCTGGCACAGTGTTTCCATTCTAAGACCCAATTTTCAGTTGCTCAGTACTTTCCGAAAGCTTGAGTTACTGGGATGAAACTTTCTAGACCTGGTTTTTGCCCAAAGTGATTTTTTATTTTTAACATTAGAATCATGAGGAAAATTTGTTCAGATGCTTTGGTAGAAGTAGGAAAAATACTTTTTTCTCACTGCAAACATAAAATAAAAATTATAACCTTTTCATGAATGGGTATATGATCAAAACAGTGGGAAGCAGAAAACTTAGAATTTGACAGGGAAATAGCCTTTAGGCAGGGCCGGCTCCAGGGTTTTGGCCGCCCTAAGCAGCCCCAAAAAAAAAAAAAAAAAAGCCACGATCGCGATCTGTGGTGGCAATTCGGCGGGAAGTCCTTTGCTCCCAGCAGGAGTGAGGGACCGTCCGCCGAATTGCCGCCAAATACCTGGACATGCCGCCCCTCTCCGGAGCGGCCACCCCAAGCACCTGCTTGCCAGGCTGGTGCCTGGAGCCAGCCCTGCCTTTAGGGCAGGGACTGTCTTTTAATCTATCAAACACCATGCAAAGTAACAGTAATATATGCATATTTAATCATTTCTTTCTTTCTAGTACTTATGGGTGGCAGTTCAGTCATCCCAAATGCATGTCAATAAAAATTTTATACAACACAATATCATCATACTGTTAAATACCACATTTAATAGAAGCTTATTTTAAAAATATTGTAATTTAATTTTTTATTGCTACTGTTCTTCATATTTCTCTGTCTTCAAAGCACTGTTGCCTTTGTTTCGAATTCAGCTGTATGGACCTGTAAGGGAGAGAGGGGAAAATGACAAACATTAGACCCTTGTATAATTTTTCTGTGCAGAATATAGTGATTTTAAGGGCTGGCACACTAGGACTGGAAGCAAATGCTATGTCTCATTTAAAAGCAGACTTCTAGCTCATATGTTATGGTATAAAGAATCCATTATTATCGCTGATGCATTGAGATAGTACACACTGAACTTGTCATTATTCTAGCACCAAATATTGTCAATTGCAGGCCATTTTAGTTTTGGAGAGAAATCCATACATGGCAGAAAAAAGAAAGGTCTGGGACTGATTTGTAAAAGAGATTATTTTGAATCCATTCAGAAGTTTGGAAGGTTATAAATAGTTCTAGTGGAGATTGATTAGTGAGTAAAGCATAGGTGAGTTGGTCAAAGGAGAAATGCAATTTATGTTCTGAAATTTCAAAGGAATATCATCACCACATATGCCACGTGTCTTTAGATAAGTATGTGTACATAGCGATATGAGCTTAAACATTGAAGGGAATATTTTCTAGATCTCTTCTCTAATTGGACATGGTAATTTTAATTATTGTGTTTTGCATTGTAAATATTTTTAGTATTGATAACATTCTGTTCCAAATAAGTGTTACAGATACACAATGGCACGTGATATGTTATATAACACATTCATCTTGCATGTACATTAATAGAAAAAGGTTAAAGTACCAAAATAAAGTATTTACTAGATCTGACTTGTTGCTCATTTGTGCCATATTTAGTATTTCTCTAGCTATAATTCATACTATTTTGGCTGTTTTGTTAACAATATATTTGCTAACTGAAAATGTGTTATAGTTTGCACATTTTTTTTTTTATTGTTTTAGGTAATTATGCTGGTCGGGGCACTACAGGAATGGTTGCACGTTTTGTTCCTTCCCACCTCAATAACAAATCCTGCCGGGTAACATCTCTGTGCTACAGTGAAGATGGGCAGGAGATCCTTGTTAGCTATTCTTCAGATTACATATACTTGTTTGACCCTAAGGATGACACAGCACGAGAACTTAAAGTTCCTTCTGCAGAAGAGAGAAGAGAAGAGGTGAGTGAGTGATTAATGTGATCTGTTTACACCTATTTGGACAATTTTTCCTTGGTGTAATTGACACCAATGGTATTGCCCTAAAGATGAATTTGACAATATTGCTGAAAAGATAGTTGTGTGATAAGACTCTGAATGTACAAGGCCCTGTGCTGTCACGCAGATTGTGCAGACACAAAACCATCACTGTCAGAGCTCTACCTGTAATACTTAACCTTTATAAACCAGAAGAATTTTACAAAACTTGAAGAAATTCCCTTTTGGGCATAAGAAAATTCTTCCCAAAGGTACTTTAAAAAAAAAAAAAATCAGAAGTCTACAAAAACAGGGGCTCTTAAAGAAAGTGTCTTAGTAGCCTTGTTTTTGCCACTCAGAAATGCTGTAATAGAAGAGAATGATTTTACAAAAACTGTAAAATACAGCAGAACTTGTTTTTATAGTGTCTAATCCTGTGAAATAGAGCAGAGCCTGAATTGAAAAGGTTTTGCTTGGCCACAGGTAAACTGAAGCTTGTGAGTTGGCTCATATCGGGGGGAAAAAGCAGTTTGCCTCTCCCCTTCAGCATTGAGCTTAGGTCACTGATATTTGCTGTGTGTAGGTCTACTAGTCACACCTCCATTTGTGTGACAGTACTAACATCTTCCGTCCGCAACTTGTTTCCCTGCAGTTGACGTTCTGTGGCTACTATCATGCTGATGGCAAATAGGGCGAAGTTATCCTAAATGGGTTCTTCACTGCCTGCCTACTAGCATATTGAAATTCCTATTTCCTGCTGGTTTTGAGCCTTATGTGAGCACACAGTGGTTTTCTAGTTTGGACTCATAGAGTGAATGCTATTTACCATAAAGTGGAATGAAAGTCTTAAATTATTTAAACGAATTATGAGCAAAATGCAGTTCTTGATACAGTGACCCTCTGCTTGGAATGAAGTTTGTTGCCATATGCTGGAATTTTGGATATTTTTACATTAAGACCAGTTGTCCACACAGACAGCACTGGCAAAGTCTACTCTGCTGGAGTTGCAGGATACGCTGGAACAGTTTACTTATATGAAATTCTATTCGAGATGTAGAAGCAGCCATGTGTGATAACAGAAGATTTCCCTGAAGACAGAATAGCAACAAGAAGGATCAACAGACATGGCAGGAACATATTGATACATCTCTTAAAATAGTATGTCTCAGTAACAAAAATTAGTTTGTTTAGTTTAACTGTGTGCCATACACATGAAACAGAAAAGAGAAAAAATAATTTTTTTTTCTAATTTATAATCTTTGAATAACCTTTTAATCTATAAGGATTTTTCAATATATAATTTTCATAAGTTAAACATCTTATGTTCTATAGGTTATGAAAACTTTCAACATTTTAATTCAACATGAATTTTTGTGTCTACAAAATTCCACTAAGACAGTATAATACTCATTTATGCAAGCTCCTTTATACTGCAGAGGTTTTTGTTTATTAATTACCAATGGCCTTTTTTTGTCCTGGTTTTTACAAAAGCTTATTAGTCAACATATTTTAAAGGTTACTAAAGGGTATACATACTACTTGCTCATAAGTGCTGTACTGTGCAAAAGCTTTTTCATAAATTGAACATAAATCTACATTAAGTACTTAGTGATATTTATGAAAAATATTTATGTTGTGAAATTTATTCAGGGCCTGTTAGTAAATTAGTGTATATTGATGAAGTTATTTAAGATTTTTTTTAAAGCCACTATTTAAGAGCTTGTCAGATGGTTATAACACTGAATTAGAACTATTCATCTAGTGATCCTTAAATTTTTGTGTAAACTTTTACCTAGTGGAAGATGCCAGATCATAAGCCCTGGAGATTGATGTTCTGAATTTAT
Organism: Trachemys scripta elegans; assembly: GCF_013100865.1. Taxonomy (NCBI): domain Eukaryota; kingdom Metazoa; phylum Chordata; order Testudines; family Emydidae; genus Trachemys; species Trachemys scripta. The sequence continues at coordinate 163,082,392 of NC_048298.1, read as the reverse complement.
TCACAGCATAGTTTTGGCATATCCAAGTGTGAGTGTAAGATTCCCTATGCTGCCCTGCCAGTGTACCTTTACCTGAAAGGAACACCTCAAGGAGCGAAGAGGGGAGTTTACATTACATTTACATTTCCTTGCCCTTTTAATTCTTGGTGGCTTTGAGACTGCCAACTAGAGTGTCAGACAGTCCCAACCATAGTGGTGTCTTTTTTTTGATGTGGGACTAGACTGAGACCACCAACTCATTTCACTTAGACTGACAAATAGCAGTTATATGTCATTTTTCAGTCTTCTAACCTTAGCTGGATTTAAACATGTGTGGCTGAGATAGGTGAAAGTAGCAGCAGTTTATCTGAAGCTGTTGCTTTGCCTTCTGTGCAATTGAGCACTTGCCTTGGTGATGTAAATGAAAAAAGATTCATAGATTCTAGGACTGGAAGGGACCTCGAGAGGTCGAGTCCAGTCCCCTGCCCGCATGGCAGGACCAAATACTGTCTAGACCATCCCTGATAGACATTTATCTAATCTACTCTTAAATATCTCCAGAGATGGAGATTCCACCACCTCCCTAGGCAATTTATTCCAGTGTTTAACCACCCTGACAGGAACTTTTTCCTAATGTCCAACCTAGACCTCCCTTGCTGTAGTTTAAGCCAGGAGTGACTCCTTCTTGTTCTATCCTTAGAGGCTAAGGTGTACAAGTTTTCTCCCTCCTCCTTATGATAGAGTTCCCCTCCACCTCTAGCCTTTCCTGGTCATTAGATTGCCACTGATCAGAATGTTCCTTATCCTGCTTCTCCCTTTCATTACTACTTATGGATTCCATGGCAGCATTCTCATATGTTTCCACATGAATGCATCAGAAGAATCTTTCTGTTTGTCAGCAGCGGCACCATTTTCTCTGATCATATACACCTCAGGCATTTTTTCATTGTGTAAAACATGTGTATTAAGGGAGTATTACCTAACCAAGGGTGATTGAGAGGGAAGGGAGTTGCAGGACAGAGGAGAGCATAAACAAGGTTTGGGCAGGATTCTAGTTCCTCCCTTAACATCCCCGGTGGCTCCCCCATTCCCTATGCATGCTACAAAGTATATATCTTCACTGCAAAGTTACTTGAGTGATCAGGACCTGGGTTAGCCTAACGCAAGGTGAGCAGCCACACTATAAACCAAACTCGAGTTACAGTGTCCTCATTGGTACTGAATTCACCTATGTGAGGTGCTAGGCCTTCTTGGGGCTTATCCCATGATTCTTTGTGCTGCAGTAAACTGAGCCACTCTGTGGTTGTGGGAAAACTTCTGTCCTGGGCATAAGAGGAATTGTGGGAAGGTCCTTTGGAGGACTATCAGAACTCGAGTTGCTTAACCTGCATCCTCCTGGATAGTCAAGGGTTAGCTGCCCAAATGAAAGCCTCTCTTGGGTGTTAGTCTGTGTCTCAGAATGGACCAACCTAGGCCTGGTTGAGAGTACCACAGAACTTGGGTCAAACGTTTGTGTGTGTGGATGGAGAGCCAGGTTAATGGCAACACCTGAATAAGAGCCCAGATTAACTTTTTGGTGAAGTTATCCAAAGAGGCTGCTGAAGGTGACTCCTCAAAAACCCTCCCACCTTCCTGCCCTGCTCCCGCCGTGGCCCATGATGTATCTGAGTGCTGGAACAGATCACAGTTCAAGGCTACAGGCTCAGGCAGCAGCCATATCACCTCAAGTTTCTTCTCTTTGCTCTCATGGTACTTGCCTCAGCCTTGTATGGTCCTATACCTCCAGAAACATGTAGCCTGCTGGGGAATGGGGAAGGTGATTAGAGCTACCAAAGAGAATGGGGAATGAAGTGGATGAGGAGAAATCAGCAAAAACGTGTAAAAGAACAGAAAACAATAAGAAAGAAATAAAAGATGACAAGTAAAAAGAACAGAAAAGTTACATGACAGAAGAAAGGAAAGACTGCAGGGAGTGAAGGGATTCAGGTTAGTGGTGGGTGACCTCGCTGCCAAGCCACTGGGGAGCGGGAGGTTGCAACAAAGGTTCGGAACAACTGTACTGCTAAGAGGGACCTGTATATTAAGCAATTTCAAAGATGTGGCTCTGGCAGTCCCCTGTTACTGCAGAATTTTGCTCCAGAATCTAATTTTTCATTTAAAAAGAAATATGTTATGGTTGTGAGAATAGCCTTGAAAACATGAATGCAGTGCAGTGTTATCTTCTTGAGTCTGCAGACTGTCTGAAACAATAGCTTTGAGCTACGAATTCCCCCTTTACCTCAGTGGCTTCTTAATTCAAAACTAAAGACAACTTAAATGTCAGTATTATTTCACTGCTCATTGTCTAGGCAGAAACCTAGCTAATATGACAGGTTTCAGAGTAACAGCCATGTTAGTCTGTATCCGCAAAAAGAAGAACAGGAGTCCTTGTGGCACCTTAGGCCTTGTCTACACTACGAGAGTAGTTCGATTTTACTTAAATCGAATATTTGGAATCGATATTGCAAAGTCGAACGTGTGTGTCCACACTAAGGACAGTAATTCGACTTTGTGAGTCCACACTAACGGGGAAAGCGTCGACATTGGAAGCGGTGCACTGAGGGCAGCTATCCCACAGTTCCCGGAGTCCCCGCCGCCCATTGGAATTCTGGGTGGAGCCGCAAATGCCTTCTGGGTAAAAAAAAAAGGGGCCAGGGTGCTTTTGGGTAACTGTCGTCATCCGTCCATCACTCCCGCCCTCCCTCCCTCCCTGAAAGCGCCGGCGGGAAATCATTTCGCGCACTTTTCAAGTCATTGACAGCGCGGACGCCACAGCACTGTGAGCATGGAGCCCACTGCAACCATCGCTGCAGTTGTGGCCGCTCTCAACGCCTCGCAGCTTATCATACAGGTTGCCCTGAGGCAGATGCAGAAAAGTCAGGCGAGGAGGCTACGTCAACGCGGTGATGACCTGAAGTCTGAGAGTAGCACAGACCTCTCAGAAAGCAGGGGACCCAGCGCCGAGGACATCACGGTGGCAATGGGTCATGTTGATGCTGTGAAACGGCGATTCTGGGCACGGGAAACAAGCACTGAGTGGTGGGACCGCATAGTGCTGCAGGTCTGGGATGAATCACAGTGGCTGCGAAACTTCCGCATGCGGAAGGGAACTTTCCTTGAACTTTGTGAGTTGCTGTCCCCTGCCCTGAAGCGCAATGACACCCGGATGCGACCAGCCCTGACTGTCCAGAAGCGAGTGGCCATAGCCCTCTGGAAGCTTGCAACGCCTGACAGCTACCGGTCAGTCGCGAGCCAGTTTGGGGTGGGCAAATCTACCGTGGGGGTTGTTGTGATGCAAGTAGCCAAGGCAATCGTTGATGTACTGCTGCCAAAGGTAGTGACCCTGGGAAACTTGGAGGCGATCATAGATGGCTTCGCAGCGATGGGATTCCCAAACTGCGGTGGGGCCATAGATGGAACTCACATCCCTATCCTGGCACCGGACCACCAGGCCAGCCAGTACATTAACAGAAAGGGCTACTTTTCCATGGTGCTGCAAGCACTGGTGGACCACAGGGGACGTTTTACCAACATCTACGTGGGATGGCCGGGCAAGGTTCATGACGCTCGTGTTTTCAGGAACTCTGGTCTGTTTAGACGGCTGCAACAAGGTATTTACTTCCCGGACCACAAAATAACTGTTGGGGATGTGGAGATGCCTATAGTCATCCTCGGGGACCCAGCCTACCCGCTAATGCCCTGGCTCATGAAGCCCTATACAGGTGCCCTGGACACTGAAAAAGAACTCTTCAACTACCGGCTGAGCAAGTGCAGAATGGTGGTGGAGTGTGCTTTTGGACGTCTCAAGGGGAGATGGAGAAGCTTGCTGACTCGCTGTGATCTCAGCGAAACCAATATCCCCATTGTTATAGCAGCTTGCTGTGTGCTCCACAATCTCTGTGAGAGCAAGGGGGAGACCTTTATGGCGGGGTGGGAGGTTGAGGAAATTAGCCTGGCTGCTGATTACTCACAGCCAGACAGCCGGGCGATTAGAAGAGACCAGCGGGAAGCGCTGTGCATCCGGGAGGCTTTGAAAGCAAAGTTCCTGAGTGAGCAGGGTAACCTGTGACTTTCTAATTTTGTGTACAGAGAAGCCTTCACCCCACTTCCAACACACGTTTCAAAATAAAAATAGTTCTACTTTGTTAAAGCACACCGTTTTCTTTAATACTGTTTTCGCGGGAATTTTTTAAAACTGGGACGCAGACTGTGGTGCGGAGCGGGTGTAGTGTAGTCGCGCGAATGCAGCTTCTAAACTCAAGGACTGACAGGCTCCGCTGCGGTGGGATGGTTCTTTCAACGGAGCCTGTCACCCCTCCTGATACGGACTGTGTGTATGGGGGGTCTATGTGAGTTTGTGGCAGGGGTGGGACGGTTACAGATCCCCTGCTGTGTGGCTCTGTGATCCTGCCTAAGGACCGCCGCTTAAGATCTCTAACTGCCCTCCCCTGACACAAAGTCACA